>NW_007105392.1:0-748 GCF_000164805.1 Carlito syrichta
TAGCCCCAATTTAAACTGGAATATGAAATTGAATACTCTCCTCACAGTAAATATTTTATAGGTCTTTGCACAAATTTTCTATGCACAAGGTTACAGGAGTATCTAAAGAAATGTTTTTTGAGAATAAAATTAATTGCCTTTTGATGCAATTAAAGTAACAGGCAGAGTGAGTCACTGCAATTACATTACTCTTAAATTAAAACGTAAATACAAGTGTGGTGCAGGGTCTCCCTGTCTCAGATGACACTCTCCGACGTCAGTTCCTGGCTCAGCCCTCATGGCTGGTGCTGGGTGTTTATTAAGGGGCTGGTGGCCCTTGGCAGAGGGTGAGCTGCTGCACACACCAGAGCCATCAAATTGACATGGCCCATGCAGATGGCTCCATCCCGTTCATGGAAGCAGACAGGTCCCAGTTGGCCGGGACAAACATTTCAGTCATCCCTTAGAAAGTATCACTTTCAAAAGCTCGATTAAAAGATTATCTGTGTATAATATATCTGGGTTTACAAGGCATTCGGATTTCATCATTTCCAATTCCCAGTCCCCCAAACGAGCATGCTTACATTTGACATCACAAGTCGCCAGCCCACGAGGATTTTCCTTTGGTTTCCTCAAATGCTAATTATGTAACAAGTCTCATTCAGTTCATATGATTCACTTGAGCAGTAGGTACTTCGTTTACATTCAACAGTCAAAAGGGATGTGAAGCCTCTCTTATTCCTCCAAAACAATCATTCTGTGTGCCCAG
>NW_007105393.1:0-367 GCF_000164805.1 Carlito syrichta
GGAATTACAGGCATGCGCTACCATGCCCAGCTGATTTTTTGATTTATTGTAGAGATGAGGTCTCACTGCCCAGGTGGGTCTCGAACCTGCAGTTCAGGCAATCCACTCACCTCAGTCTCCCAAAGGTGTGGGTTATTTTTGTTCCACTGTAGTCTGAGAATGTGCATGGCAAGATTTCAACCTTATTAAACTTCTTTATGCTTGATTTATTGTCAAGGATGTTATTGATCTTGGAGTATGCTCCATGTGGTGATGAGCAGAATGTATATTCTGTGATTGTTGTGCAATAATCTGCAAGTATCTACTAAGTCCTCTTGGTCAAGTGTCAAGTTTAGGTTCTGGATCTCTCTGTTGATTTTTTGCCTTG
>NW_007105394.1:0-790 GCF_000164805.1 Carlito syrichta
GAAGGCCAGAAGAGTAGTAGGTAGGTGAAGATGGTGGCATCTCAGGCTGAAAATTGCATCGTGGAGAATTTTGAAGACACCCTGGCTCATGGGATGAGGCTCCAGCCACTTCTTGAAGAAGTAACCTTCTGTGCCCTTCCCTGAATCTGCCCAAGTTCTCCTTCCCCTCCCTACCCAACTGTGGGCTGAGCTAGAGATGGGCAGAGAGACTGCAGAGATGCTAGGCATGGCTGTGGCTTCCTGTGGCTGGACAGAAAGTGGCGAGAAGCCCAATCCTGAGGACATGACACACAAAGATCAAGACTTTGATTTCTAGTCCACTTGGACATCCACAAGGAGGATGCTAGAGAATGCAGGGCACATCCCCATGGATAGCGCCATGCTTCACAGCCAGCACCTCTTCAAGGACAAGGTGGTGCTGGCCACGGATTTGGGCACAGGCTCCCCCTGCAAGTCTGCTGCCAAGGCTGGAGCTGTAAGGTCATTGGAATCAAGTGTCCCGGTATTTCTAATTATGTGGTGAAGATCACCAAGCCAACAAGTTAGACCACATGTTGATCACCATCAAGAGGAAGTGGAGGAGGTGGCACTCCCAGTGGAGAAAGTGGACACCAACATCAGCGAATAGATGGGCTACTGCCTCCTCCACGAGTTCATGCTCAACACCATACCGTACACCTGTTACAAGTGACTGCGCCCTTGACCTCATCTTCTCAGACGGAGCCACACTGTATATATGATGGCCATCCAGGCAGTACCAAGAATACAAGATCTACTGGTGGGAGAAAGG
>NW_007105395.1:0-643 GCF_000164805.1 Carlito syrichta
AGGACTGTAATTCGGGACTTTGGACTAAAACTATCATCTTTGGCCTTATGAATAAGACTCATTGTCTGAATGTTTACAGGGTTCTTGGCTTGTTTGTTGCTACGACCACTAGATGGCGGTAATTTGTAGAGGATATGAAGCAGGTGTCCGGGTATAATATTTTCATCCTTCACCTATCCGCCTCTCCTTCAGGAAATCTCACGACCCTTGTGGGGTGGGACCCCCGCAGAAAACAAAAGTCAAACAACCGAATGATGCAAGTTGTAATAGAATTGTGCTAGACTTTGTGGTTTCCTACTACATACTTCTTTCTTACTCGTGGGCTGCTTTACAGAAGTCGAGATGAATGGACAACCCCCAGCACTGAAGGAGGTGTGTCCCAAGGACCAAGGAGGTGACCGGTGGCATATGGAGAGACTCCAGGCTCTGTGGAGCGAGAGAAGTTGCGTCCTCACATGCTGCACACCACACAGCTGAGACAATGCTGTTTGGTGAGTGAGGCTCTTCCAGCAGGGGTGTGTGCCCCTGGTCCCTGCCCATCTCAGATTTCTCTTCCATGTTTGGGGGGGTCTGGGAAGAGCAAACACTCCAATGCTGGGAAACCATCCACCCTCTTAACTGGGCCCTTTGTGGCCTCCTTTTC
>NW_007105396.1:0-744 GCF_000164805.1 Carlito syrichta
AGCACATAACTAATGGTAATCACTGCTGTTGCTATCAAAGGAAAGTTTGTTAGTTTTTTCTTATTTATATAAAAAAATTGAACAGAGACAGAATGTCACAACGTTGCCTAGGCTGATCTTGAACTCGTGGCCTCTGGTGCTGAGATTATAGACTTGAGTCACCATGCCTGACCTAGGATGAATGTTTTTAAAAAATCAGAAATCATGGTGAAATCATGCCATACTAGCAAACAACAACAAAACTAATCGGAAAATAGCAAGTAGTGCCAAAAATGAGGAGAAATTGGAGCACTGTACATTGTCGGTGGGAGTGTAAAATGGTACAGCTACTATGGAAAACAATGTGGCAATTCCTCAAGAAATTAAACACAGAATTTTCATGCCGCTCTACTTCTGGGCATATGTGCCAAAGAAATGAAAGTCTAAAAGAGAAATTTGTACATCCATCTTCATAGCAGCCTTCTTCACAATAGCCAAGAAGTGGAAGTAACTTGTGTCCATTAATGGATGAAACAAAATGTGGTATATACATACAATAGGAATGTTATTCAACTTAAAAGAAAAGAAAATACTGGCATGCTACAACATTAGTAAACTTTGAGGACATTATGCTAGGTGAAATAAGCCAGACACAGAAAGACAACTTTTGTACGATTTTACTTATGTGAGGTACCTAGGATAGTCAAGTTTATGGAGACAAAAAAGTAGAATGGTATCTTCCAGAAGTCAGGGGAGGTGTGAATG
>NW_007105397.1:0-852 GCF_000164805.1 Carlito syrichta
CCCCGCAGCCTCGACCTGCTGGGGATCCGGTGATCCTTCCGCCTCAGCCTTCCGAGTAGCCAGAATTACAGGCGCGCGCTACCACACCCAGCTGATTGTTTTGATTTATGTAGAGATGAGGTCTCCCTGCCCAGGCGGGTCTCAAACCCACAAGCTCAGGCAATCCACTCACCTCAGCCTCTCAAACATACCAGATTGCAGGCTGAGCCACCAAGCCAGCTTTAGTTGCATTTCTATGGATAGCCAAGTGGCGCCAAGTCTGGCCCGGAACCTGCTCATCCTAAGTGATTGTCCTGCTTAGCATAGGTTGTCCTACTTAGTGTAGATGTTAAGATACACATAGTTTAGTCACTGTGATTAAACACATGCTTGTGTGATTTAACTCGGACATTAACATATCCTGTGTGTATGTTTTCCCCTTTGTGAGATTTTTGTCCTATATAAGAGGCATGCAGTAAAATAAATTTGCTCTCTCTTGTTCCTTGCTGTCTGAGAGGGAGTCCTCCCAATCCCACTGTTTCTCTGTCTCTTTCTTTTCTCATTCCCTCCCCCCAACTCAGACCCTGATTAGCGGAGGCTGGACCCCGCAGAGTGGTGTCCGAAAGGGGACCTGAGTACTGGGGATTGGCATTGCCTGGAGAGGAACCCTCATGGAGGCTGGCGTTTTTTGTGTGCAGCATTGAGATTCATGAGTAAGTAACTGAGGGAAAGGATTAATCTTTGGGAGTAAAACATGGGACATTTACATTCTAAGGAATGCATTCTCTTTGGGCAGATGTTGAAATCTATGTTGAAAGCTAGAGGAACTAAGGTTGCAGATAGACAGATAGATTTTCACAGTTGTAGAGGAAG
>NW_007105398.1:0-709 GCF_000164805.1 Carlito syrichta
GACCTCGTCTGTACAAAAAACGAACAAAAAAATCCCCAGGGCATTGTGGCACACACCAGTAGTTTGGCTGTTCAGGAAAGTGAGGTGAAAGGGCCACCGAGTCCAGGAAAGTTGAAGGCTGTGGTGAGCCATGGTCATGATACTGTGTTCCAGCCTGGATGACAGAGTGAGACCCTGACTCCAAAAACAAGCAAGCAAATAAAAAACACCTCAGGCCTTAGAATTGGACATAGCTGATTTCAAATACTGCTCTGCCACATAAAAACCAGAAATAGTTGCTTCTCTGAACCTTTATCTCTAAAAGGTAGATAATAAAGGTTTTCTCCATCATAGGTTCATGACAACTAATGAGATAATAAACACCATTAACACTGGCGTTTGGGTGTGTTCAGTCAGTGTTAGTTGTCTGTTTGTAACAATATTATTCGTGTTGCTTTGTTTACAGAAACCACTTTCTTAATCTGTTTTCTGTTAGTAATGCTTGTTGACGTTTTGTGTTGCTTATGAACGTATAATGCAAATCGACCTTTATTTACTTTTAACAATGATCACTTTTGTTTCTGAAACTGCACAGTAAGTGACAAATTCTTTTAGCTCTGATCTTCGTTTTCTTTCTTCCAGCCTTCCTTTCCTCCCTCACCTCCCTTTCCCTCCTTTCTTGTAAAGGTCTCACTCTGTCACCCAGGTTGGAGTGCAATAGCATGATCAT
>NW_007105399.1:0-717 GCF_000164805.1 Carlito syrichta
TTTTTTTTTTGTACAGATGAGGTCTTGCCAAGTTTCCCAGGCTCTACTTGAACCCCTGGGTTCAGGAAATACTCTCACCTCCATCACCCAAAGTGCTGGGATGACAGGCATGAGCTACTGCACCTGGCTTGTACCTAACTAATTTAAAAAGAATTTGTGGAGATGGTGTCTTGCCACGTTGCCCAGTCTGGTCTTGAATTCTTGGGCTCAAGGAGTCCTCCTGCCTCAGCTTCCTGAGTAGCTGGGACTACAGGTGTGTATTATTGCCCCCAGCTGATTTTTAAAAATTTCTTGTGGAGACAGGGTCTTGCTATGTTATCCAGGCTGGTCTTGAACTCCTAGGTTCAAGTGATCCTGGCCTCAGCCTTCCGAATAGCTGAAAATACAGGTGCATGTTATCACACCTGGCTAATTTTTTAATTTATTGTAGAAAGGGGGGTCTTGCTATGTTGTCCAGGTTGGTCTTGAGCTCCTGGCCGCAAGTCATCCTCCCACCTTGACCTCCCAAAGTGCTGGGATGGCAGGTGTGAGCCACTGCTCCCCTCTGTAGTTTGTATAGAGCTTATTCTCCGGCACTTTCCTGGACGTCAATGAGTGGGCTGGCAGTTCCTACCCTCTAATCGCTTGGTCATTCTGGAGACCAGCCCCACCCACCCCATGCTGTCCAATGCCTCACCCCATCACACCCCGTGAGCACAAACTTAGGGAGGGGAAATC
>NW_007105400.1:0-687 GCF_000164805.1 Carlito syrichta
CGAGAAACTCCACAGACACTGATTTCAGGGTACCTAAAAGGAGCAAGCCCAATTATAAGAATCATCACACTCAGGGAAACCCAGAGATATGGCTTTCTCCTTAGGTGTTTATTATTAAATACTATTTTTCATAACCTTTATTATTAATTCATCTCAGACCAGTTGCAGTCAATATGGGGAAGATTTTTACCATAAGCAGCACAACCTGCCTTTATCAGATTTCCAAGAAAACAAAGTAAGAACATGAGCCAAAGTCAAATTTTTATGCAGAAGAAAAGGATTTTGTGAACCCTTCACCACATTTTAATATTTATTCAAATTATTCTCTTTAATTGGAAGGAATCACTAAAGTAAAGTTTGGGAAAGCAGGATGACTATTAAAATGGCACACAATGTTAGGGAAATTATAAAATACGGCCTTACAGAGATCTGAACCTAAAAGTAGCTCTAGATATATCAACATAACAATGTGCAGACCTTTGCAGACTCCAGGGCTTTGCCACTTATATGACAGTTACTGTGCAAGCAGTTATTTTTTCTCCTTTCCCTGCTAATAGGCTGATTATTCTTGTCTCATCAGTGCACAATCACCACTGAAATGGCTTAACTTGGTAAAGAATCATTAGATTATTTTTTATAAGAGTAAATCAAGTATAAGTTATCATGCAAACACCAAGTGCACAAGGC
>NW_007105401.1:0-690 GCF_000164805.1 Carlito syrichta
GAGGCTGAGGTGAGTGGATTGCCTGAGTCCACGAGTTCGAGACCTGCCTGGGCAACTTGGTGAGACATCATCTCTACAATAAATAAAAAAATTAGCCAGGTGTGGTAGCACGCACCTGTAGTTCCAGTTACTTGGAAGGCTGAGGCAGAAGGATCGCTGGAGCCCAGCAGGTCGAGGCTGTGGTGGCTGGGAGCAGCCACTACACTCCAGTCTGGGCGACAGAGTGAGACTCCAACTCCAAAAAAAAAAAAAAAAAAAGAGCTTATAAAACTCCTAGCCCCCGCCTTTGGGAGGCTGAAGTGAGTGGATTGCCTGAGCCCGTGGGTTCAAGACCCACCTGGGCAGCGAGACCTCATCTCTATAATAAATCAAAAAATCAGCCAGGCGTATGCCTGTAATTCCAGCTACTTGGAAGGCTGAGGCGGAAGGATCGCCAGAGTCCAGCAGGTTGAGGCTGCAGTGGCTGGGAGCGGCCACTGCACTCCAGTCTGGGCAACAGAGTGAGACTCCAACTCAAAAAAAAATTACAAATAAAACTCTTAGCACAGTACCTGGCATTCTAGAACACTTGCCTGTTAATGTTATCTTGCCCCGAGTTCCACAAAAGTCCCTTTTTCCCTCAAGCAGAGGAATAGATTTTGACTAAAAAGGATGAGGTTGGGGTGGGGGTTAGGAAAAGCTGCTGAGGGC
>NW_007105402.1:0-667 GCF_000164805.1 Carlito syrichta
ATCGCGTCAACCCAGCAGGTCACGCGGCCGGGACGCGACGCGCCGTCCTCACGCCAGGGCGCTGCAGCCCCGCAATGGCGAGGGACCCGGAGCCCCGCCCCCACAAGAGAGAGATTGACAGCAGGTACCATTCATTGTGCAGAGTAGGTGTCTGATACATTTCAACAACTCCAACGTAACACTAACACATGAGAAAACGCAAACATGGTCAGAAAGGAAACATGCCAGAGATCTACACATACCGCTGCAGGGAAAAAGACACAAATCGGGACAATTCATTTTAAGCAGTAGTATACAGTTGCTATCTATACTCAATGAAACATATCGAATGAGTCAACTGGGATATATTTCAAAAATAAGTTAATTAAAAATCAGCAATAGGATATTTTATCTAAGCACATTTCAATAAAATAAGGGTATGTGTTTTTATTTGGGTGTGGAAAAAAGTGATTAAGGCTATAGAAACAAGAATTCCTTTCTAATGACTGGCCATGGATTCAGGGATCTGGTATAAACGTTTTCTTCTTCATTTGTAATTTGAAAGAAGTAGGGTACAATTCAGGGTGAAATATATTAATATTCATTTTACAGGAACCCTTGTTGTTCAGGCCTGTCCCCGAACGTCCCGGCACCCCGGGCACAAACCAACTACTGGAAGTCCTGGCCC
>NW_007105403.1:0-716 GCF_000164805.1 Carlito syrichta
TCTCTCCACTCGTCCTTTCTCCCCACTCGCCCAGGTCCATGGGCGATCCACTATGATGGGCTGTTGTGGAGTGTCTCCAGCGTCAGGCACACAGCTGGGCATTGGATCTAGTGTGCTGCCAGCAGCCTGGGTTGAAGGAGGAACCTGGGATATCCCTCTTCTGGAGCTGAGAGCTGAGAGTGATGGATCAGCATCTCCTTAAGATATACTATTCCCATACACAACCACAGGTTCCCAAGTTGAGTGCCTCAGTCAGAGCAGGGACCGGAGCTCCAAAAGGCAGGTGGTGAGTGGTGACCATGGCTTTGGGCCCCACACAGGGCACTTCAGCCAGGAATGGAGCTGGTATCTCTGAGGGGCAGGCACCTAGAGCTTCCCTGGGTGACAGTGGCTTGAAATAGGGCTGGGTGGTAGCCCAGAACCCAGGGCAGGGAGCTGAAACTGTGAGGAGTGAGCACTGGGCTGCTGGGCTAGGTGCCCAGTCAGGGAAAGAGCTGGCAGCAGCTGAGTGTCAGGTGGATCAGTGTAGCCAGCAAGGGAACCCAGATCTCCACAAGGTGGTGCCTATCTAAGGGCCACAGGGTGAGACGTTGTAGCTGGGGAGGGAACTGGAATCTCCACATGGCCAGGCCCAGGGCCACCTATAGTGGAGGAGTAGCAGCCAAGAGACCTCAATAGCCAGCCTTGCATGTGTCCTAGGGTCTTCAGACCTCAGA
>NW_007105404.1:0-680 GCF_000164805.1 Carlito syrichta
ACCCCACCGTCCCGGCCTGCCCGGCCCTGCACAGAGCTCCAATCCTGTGAGTGGGCAACAGATGGCGGAAGGAAGCCCCAGCCTCTGGGACTCACTTGCCAGGAACGGAGCCTCCATGACTCAGAGCTGGAAGGAAGAAGACACTGACTCTCCGGTCTGGGAGCTGAGGGGAGACACAGCATCATCTTCTCGGCCACACTCAACCAAGCAGACCTTTCGTCATGTACAGCTCGGGGTGGGGATAGGTCATGGCCGTGTGCCACCTACTCTCAATGCTCTCTCGGAGACCAAACCTGTCTGGTGGCTTGGATGCCTAACTTAGGACAACTTCCAGAGACTTTCAAGAGCTTTTGGAAAGCAGCAGCTATCATGGGCTAGGATTGTTCTCCGAGCGGATGTCCACCGAGCTCCCATACTGTTGGTGCAGGTGTGGAATCTCTAGGCTTTTTCTTCAATTATTCATTGGAAGGCATTCATCGGCATTTCGGACACCAATCCTCAGCCACGTATAGTAAAATGAATTCAATTAGAAACCATGCCAAGTGGGATTGATTTCTGGGAAACATGTGTAGCACAACGTACAAAACGTAAATGTCATTTCAACAAAACTCAACAAAGGAAAATTCCGCACTAGCAGTATAAAAGTAGCCACATACAACCTTCTTTATTGAGGTCGAAGG
>NW_007105405.1:0-804 GCF_000164805.1 Carlito syrichta
CATTTTTTTTTCTTGAGTTGGAGTCTCACTGTGTCACCCAGACTGGAGTGCAGTGGCCGCTCCCGGCCACCGCAGCCTCGACCTGCTGGGCTCCGGCGATCCTTCCGCCTCAGCCTTCCAGGTAGCCAGAATTACAGGTACGCACTACCACGCCCGGCTGATTTTTTGATTTATTGTAGAGATGAGGTCTCGCTGCCCAGGCGGGTCACGAACCCGCGTGCTCAGGCAATCCACTCACTTCAGCCTCCCAAAGGTGCAGGATTACAGGCTGAGCCACCGAGCCCTGCTTTCACTCTTTTTTTTTTTGAGTTGGAGTCTTACTCTGTCGCCCAGACTGGAGTGCACTGGCTCCTCCCGGCCACCGCAGCCTCGACCTGCTGGGCTCCAGCGATCTTTCCGCTTCAGCCTTCCAAGTAGCCAGAATTACAGGCATGCGCTACCATGCCCGGCTGATTTTTTGATTTATTGTAGAGATGAGGTCTCGCTGCCCAGGCGGGTCGCGAACCCGCGTGCTCAGGCAATCCACTCACCTCAGCCTCCCAAAGGCGCGGGATGACAGGCTGAGCCACCGAGCCCTGCTTTCACTCTTTTTTTTTTGAGTTGGAGTCTCACTCTGTTGCCCAGACTGGAGTGCAGTGGCCGCTTCCGGCCACCGCAGCCTCGACCTGCTGTGCTCCGGCAATCCTTCCGCCTCAGCCTTCCAGTAGCAGAATTACAGGCACGCGCTACCACGCCCGGCTGATTTTTTGATTTATTGTAGAGATGAGGTCTCGCTGCCCAGGCGGGTCTCGAACCCGCGGGCTC
>NW_007105406.1:0-847 GCF_000164805.1 Carlito syrichta
CGTCACGGGTCGACAAGGACAGACCACCTTTTACTCAGTCTCCCGGTTCTGTGGACTCAGAAGACGGTGAGTCGAGTTACCAAGGGAAGAACGTCCGCCAAGACCATGAGAGCACGCTTCGAGGCCTCTTTTATTATTATTATTATTATTATTATTATTTTGGAGTCGGAGTCGCACTCCGTCGCCCAGACCGGAGTGCGGTGGCCGCTCCCGGCCACCGCAGCCTCGAGCTGCGGGGCTCCGGCGATCCTTCCGCCTCAGCCTCCCGAGGAGCCGGAACTACAGGCGCGCGCTCACACGCCCGCTGATTTTTTGGTTTATCGTAGACATGAGGTCTCGCCGCCCGGGCGGGGCTCCGGCCCGCGGGCTCAGGCCATCCACTCACCTCAGCCTCCCAGAGGCGCGGGATGACAGGCTGAGCCACCGAGCCCGGCTCGAGGCCTCTCTGATAAGAAACCACTCTCTTCTCTTCCCGGAAGAACTGCTCTCTTGAACAGCGGAGAGAGTTGTCTCAGATAGCCACACCGGGACATATTTTTTGAATTATTTAGAAGGAGTCATTTCACGCCACACTTCAAGGCAAGTGCGGAGCAAAAGAGGACGGGCTGACCGGTTAGAGAAAAATACATCGGTTAAAGGGGAGACGAGAGGAGATGGTATTCAAAGAGAAACCAGCACCCGTCTGTTTCTGTGGGCCCATTGTACACCCCTCGCCGGGATCTGGTGGTCACGTAGCACGCAGAGCCTAGAGAAAGCAGAGGTTGGTGGTCACGTGGCCTCGAAGAAGCGGTCCGGGGATGATGATGATGATGATATGGCCTTGAGATGCAATTCTTGAGAAAACAGA
>NW_007105407.1:0-300 GCF_000164805.1 Carlito syrichta
AAAATTGCTCAGCCTCACTCACGATCAAAGAAATAGAGATGAGACCACTTTGAAATACCACATACTCCCTGTAAGACTGGCCATCATAAATAAAACAAACAATAACAGAGGCTGGTAAGGATTTGGGAAAATATAAGTGCTTCTACACTGCATGTGAACTGAAAAGTAGAACAACACCTTTGGAAAAGAGTGTGGTGGTTTCTAAAGGGACAAGATATTAACCTACCATGTGACTCAGTAATTCCCCTGCAGAGAATATACCTGTAAGGAACTCAAGCCATTTTACAGAAAAGATACCTG
>NW_007105408.1:0-755 GCF_000164805.1 Carlito syrichta
TTTTCTAGTTTTCACTTATGGTCTCATGAAAAATTTACCATGAGCAGACAAAAGAGAAGGAGACAACTCAGGCCTGGTTTAAAGATAGTCCTGATCATAGGCTCTGCTGAAAGCACTACAGCCCTTTCTGGATATCTCTGAAGGACCGTGGTGAAGAAAAATATTCCAATGGGAAGAGCTTTGAGCAGTGTATCTGATTCCTTATGTCATTTATAAGAAGAAATGGCCAGACATGAAGTTATCTACCAATTCATGGTCAGCGACCGACGGTTTGGCTGGATGACCAGGGACATAGAAAATTCATAATTAGAATATTGGTGACAAGAAAATCTGTAGAAGAGGTATGAGGATTGATCTCTCTGAATGAACAAAAAGTGAGAATACTTGTATCTCATGTGAATGCCCATCAAAGGATAACATTTACAGAGGATGGCTTTAATAATCAAGTGGATAAGATGATTGGTTTTGTGAATACCAGTCATTCAATTTCCCAGACACCACTGTCAATGCCCAATGAGTTCATGACAAAGTGGCCATGGTGGCAGAAGTAGAGATTATTCATAGGCTCATCAATGTGGACTTCCACTCACCAAGGCTGATCGGGCTAAAGCCACTGCTGAATACTCAATATGCCAATAAAAGAGACCAACATTACATCACCAATATAGTATCATTTCCTGGGTTAATCACCTACTGGCTGGCAGGTTGATTACATTGGATCACTTCCATCTTGGAAGGGACAGTGTTTTGTTCTT
>NW_007105409.1:0-731 GCF_000164805.1 Carlito syrichta
CACATGCAGTGCAGAAGCATTTTTTTCCCCCAAATCTTTTCCAGCATCTGATATTGTTTGTGTTATTAATGAGGGCCGTTCTTACAGGGGTTAAGTGGTAGTTCAATGTGGCTTTCCTTTGCATTTCTCTGATGATGAGTGAGGCTGAGCACGATTTCATGTGTCTCCTGGCTTCCCACATCTCTTCTATTTGAAGTGTCCAATCATGTATTTTTGCCACTTTTTAACGGGATTGTTTGTCTCTTTTTCTGACTGTTTGATTTTCTTGTAGCTCACAGATGTTATCACGTTGTCAGATACATAGCTGGAGAATAGTCTGTCCCATTCGGGGGCTGTGTGCTTGGTATTTTGATGGTGTCTTGTATTTTGGAGAAGTTAATTTGTTTGGTACGATCCCAAGTGTCTAACATTCTTTTTAAATTATGGGTATTGAGGGATCTGAAGAGAGTAGCTGCCGGTTCCAGTTTTCATAAAGGAGTCTCCTGTGTTTCTGTGATGATTACAATTTGGTGTTTTATGTTTAGGTCTTTGATCCATTGAGAGTTAATGTGTATGGTGATAGTGAGGCGTCCTGTTTGAATCTTGTTCTTGTAGTCAGACTTTTCCCAGCAACATGTACTGAATAGGTTCTCCATTCCCCATTGGGTCCCGGAGGTTCCTTCAAAGATGAGTTGGGTGAGAATTTGAGGATTTCGCTCTCTGTCCTGACCCATCAGCCTATGGACCTTTTC
>NW_007105410.1:0-780 GCF_000164805.1 Carlito syrichta
CCTTCCCACAAAGCCACGTGCTGGCAGAGAGCTGGTAGACACACCCCCGGCTGTAAGCACTCTACAGATAAATGAGCAGGATGTTCTTGTTGGAACTCCATCCCCTACAGTGGCCTTGCCCCTCCCTAAGAAGGCATCCTGAAGTTCTCCAGCTGACAGAAGAGGGGCCCACCTGCCAGACAGACCAGCATTGCTTGGGCGAGTTGTGTCTATAACTTTTCTTCTCCACAGTGCTCCATGTTACAAGAGATGGGTCCCAGGAGACCGCACCTTTGGTACAAGGGGAGGCTGGACCACATGCCACACGGTATCAGGATGCATGAAGATGCTGCCTCCTGGGATGAGTCCAGTCCAGTCCACCCCACAGGCCCCAGAGAAAGGGCACACCCACCCTTAGGAGAGTAGGGTGGGATAACCCTGTTAAAGGCACATATGTGAAGAGGATGAAAGTCTGTGATCCACAATTGAAAACACACAACCCCTCTGTTTCTTGCTATATCACAGACACATCACTTACTTTGTCTTCCACATTGCCTCTGAGCTTATGGTCACCAATCTCTGAAGGGCACTTGACCTCCAGCTACTCAAAGGATAATGTGGGGAAGTTTGGCTGCCGTTTCCATTGCACTGGATTGGCTTCAAGTCAACAGAGAGAATTTGAGGCAAAGGCACAGGGTGTGTTGGAGAAAGAGAGGTAAATAAGCATCTGGTTCATCAAGGGCCGAGGACATGCAGTGCTTGAAGAGGCCCAGCCCTATGCACCTGACCAACAGTGCTATA
>NW_007105411.1:0-778 GCF_000164805.1 Carlito syrichta
TTCAACATAGTATTGGAAGTCCTGGCTAGAGCAATCAGAGAAGAGGAGGCAATCAGAGGTATTCAAATAGGAAAAGAGGCAGTCAAGTTATCTCTCTATGCAGATGATATGATGGTGTACCTCGAAAACCCAAGAGAATCTGTCAAAGGCCTCCTTACATTGATAAAGGCCTTTGGCAAAGTCTCAGGATACAAAATAAATGTACAAAAGACAATCGCATTTCTCTACACCAATAATAAACAAACAGAAACCCAAATAAAAAACACAATTCCATTCACAATAGCCACAAAAAAAATGAAATACCTTGGCATCTTCCTAACCAGAGACGTGAAAGACCTTTATAATGAAAATTACAAAACACTGCTCAAAGAAATCAAAGCTGACACGAACAAGTGGAAAAATATTCCATGCTCATGGATCGGAAGAATCAACATTGTGAAGATGTCCATCTTACCTAAGGCAATCTACAAATTCAATGCAATACCCATTAAATTACCAACAACATTCTTCTCAGACCTAGAAAAAACAACACAGGAATTCATATGGAAACACAAACGTCCAAGAATAGCCAGAACAATCCTCAGTAAAAAAAACAAAGCAGGTGGTATCACAATACCAGACTTCAAACTTTACTATAAAGCTACAATCATCAAAACAGCTTGGTATTGGTACAGGAACAGGTATATAGATCAATGGAGCAGAATTGAGATTCCAGAAGCAAAACCTCAATTCCTCAACGAACTCATCTTCGACAAAGCCCCCACCACCTACCAGTGGG
>NW_007105412.1:0-851 GCF_000164805.1 Carlito syrichta
GTTCGTTAACTAGTTAAGTCAGTTAGTTTACTAGTTAGTTAAGTTGCTGGCTTAACTAGGTTAGCTGACTTAACTAGTTAGCTAACTAGCTAGCCAGCTGATTTAACTAGTTAGCTACCCAGCTAGGCACCTGGCTAGCCAACTGACTTAACTCCATGACTTAACTAGCTAGCAAGCTGACTTAACTAGCTGACTTAACCAGCTAGCTACCTAGCTAGCCAGCTGCCTTAAATTTCTGGCTTAACTACCTAGCTACCTAGCTAGCTATCTAGCTAGCCAGCTGACTTTTCTAGCTGACTTAACCAGCTGGCTTGTTGACATAACTAGCTGACATATAGCTAGGTTCCTAGCTAGCCAGCTGACTTAACTAGCTGAAATAACTAGCTAGCCAGATGGCTAGCCATCTTACTTAACCAGCTTTTTAACTAGCTAACCAGCTGAATATCCAACTGATTTAATGAGTTGCCTTAAATAGCTAGCCAGCTGCTTGCCAGCTGACTTAACTAGCTGACTTAACCAGCTACTCAGCTGGATAGCCAGGTGACTTAACTTGCTGGCTACCTTTCTAGTCAGCTGGCTAGCCAGCTAACTTACCTAGCTGACTTAAGCTAGCAAGCTGGCTAGTCATCTCACTTAACTAGATAGGTACCTATCTAGCCAGCAGGCTACCAGCTGACTTAGCTAGGTGATTTGAACAACTAGCCTGCTGGATAACAAGCTGAACTATCTAGCTAGCTACCTACCTAGGCAGCTGGCTAGACAGCTGACTAACTAGTGACTTAACCAGCTAGCCAGTTGGCTAGCCAGCTGACTTAACTCATTGACATCACTAGCTAGCCAGTTAGCTATCA
>NW_007105413.1:0-693 GCF_000164805.1 Carlito syrichta
ACCCACTTGTGCTTGCAGCGTGTACAGGGAGGCAGGTTTTCTCACCTTGGGTCTTTCTGGCCATATTGATGAAGTCCTATCACCACACATGGTGTTTCCATGTAGTATCATGTCAATCTATGGGCTGTGTCTCCAGCGTTACTCTAGACCAGACTATGGCACCTGCTGTGGCAAGAGGGTACAGAGAACTTGTCTGTTCCTCAGGATTCCTGGATGAAAGTAGTGCTAGAAACCCAGGGTGTAATTAACTGTGGAAAACATAAGAAGTCTGCAGTTGGCAACAGCAATTAAAATCACTTTTAAAGGGCTCCCTTCCCTCTCATGCCCTTAATGAAGGGAGCTTTAATTAAGCTACATTAGAATCTGACAGTTTCACTCACTTTGATGTGATCCATCGTGAGTCAGATGACATCGAATCATGGCTGAACTAAGATGACACATCAAATGGTGTCTTTTGTGCACACCAGGCTGAACACTGGATTCTAGGATGATATGCAAAGATAAAAACCTGCGGACTTTTAGCTTGGAAAAGAAAGAGGAGAGACAGTTCAATGCTGTAAGATTATGGCAGGCAAGTAAAGAGTTAAATAAGGATGGGCGCTGTGTTCATGCCTATAATCCCAGCACTCTGGGAGGCAGTGGTGAGAAGATTGCCTGAGCCCACAGGTTCAAGACCAGCTTAGGCAACTTGGC
>NW_007105414.1:0-846 GCF_000164805.1 Carlito syrichta
TTAAGCCCGCGGGTTCGAGACAAACCTGGGCAACTTGGGGAGTCCTCATCTCTACAATAAATCAAAAAATCAGCCTGGCGTGGTCGCACATGCCTGTAATGCCAGCTCCTCGGAAGGCTGAAGCGGAAGGATCAATGGAGCCCAGCAGGTCGAGGTTGCGGTGGCCGGGAGAGGCCACTGCATTCCGGTGCGGATCACAGAGTGAGACTCCAACTCAGCCCAGAGCCCACGGTACAGAAAAATGTGAACGGTTGTTTGCTGGAGTGGAACTATGGCCTTCAAAACATTTTCCTGAAACCTGCTACTTATTAATGATGAATGGTTCTTTGCCTTAAATGGTGGACAACCAAACTCTTCGACAACCAAAATATGAAATTCAAATTTCCAAGTGTAAATTATATTCAGATGAAAAAACATGCAGTAATATCCATAAGAATTGTTGTACTCTGTGCCAGGTAACAGCAGTTATCTCAATCTACCCTGTACAATTGTGGAGATGGGGGGAATCTAAGCTAAGGGATATCAAAACATCGTAGATATATGCTTCATCTTCTTCTTTCTGACCTGTCTTCCTCCTCCCATGTTTTGAAAACACTTTTCACTTTTTGTAAAATTATGTACTCAAAAGTGAACAATTTAAACCTGAGTTCAAAGGTGAACAAACACAGTTTCGCAGATTCGTGCTCTACAACAGTACATTGAAGGAGTTTATGAAATGTGCCTTTCGGTGTGGAAGAGAGAGGCTCAAAGGTGGAAGTCACATACCCACTGTCCTATGCAGTGGGCCATGACTTGGCTAGGAGGATGTGGATCGAGTGAAGGGTTACCATCTCAGCATCTCTTTCA
>NW_007105415.1:0-840 GCF_000164805.1 Carlito syrichta
CACAATACTTCTTGCTCATCTGAAGCCTCTGCCTCTGTAAATGTCTCCATGATCATACTCTCTCACACATCACTGTCTTTTCACTTCTCTGTCAGCCAGCAATCTACACGGCCTTGTATTAAATGATATAAAGGCCTTGTCCACTCAGCCCCTCCCCCAAAAAGTAAACACCAGTCTACCTGGAAGGCAAATCCCCAGCCAAAAGAAGGGCACTTTATCAAACTTAATGATATCATCAAGATCACCCCCATACCCTATTAAAAAGAGGGTAAACGACATGAACAGACATCTCTCAAAAGAAGATATACAGATGGCCAACAAACATGAAAAAGTGTTCAACATCACTCATCACCAGGGATATGCAAATTAAAACCACAATGAAATACCACCTCACATCAGTCAGAATGGCCATGATTAAAAACTCAAAAAATAGATGCCGACATGGATGCGGAGAAAAGGGAATACTAACACTGTTGGTGGAAGCGTAAGTTTGGACAACCTCTATGGAACGTGATATGAAGCTTCTCAAGGAATTAAAAGTAGATCTACCATAAGATCCCACTACTAGGTATCAACCCAATGGGACAAAGGTTGTAACATAACAAAGACACCTATGCGCACGTGTTCACTGCAGCACAATTCACCGTTGCAAAGATGTGAAATCGACTGACATACCCATCAACTATTAAGTGGATAATGAATATGTGGTGTATATGTACACCATGGAATACTATATAGCCATGAAAAAGATGAAATTGCGTCCTTTGCAGCAACATGGATGGGAGCTGAAGACCATCATCCTAAGTAAACTGACTCAGAAACAGAAAGCCAAACACGTGG
>NW_007105416.1:0-711 GCF_000164805.1 Carlito syrichta
CAAGCAGCTGGTGTTGCACCTGCGGCACTTCCTCAAGCTCATCCTTCACTTCCTGGGCATCGCCTGGGGTGATACTGTTTTGCACCACGAGGACCACATAGGCAAGCTTGGTGGTGTCTCTCTATCCAAGACAGGTCATCAAGTCAGGTCATCAAGACTGTGAACTTGGAAGCACTCTCCAAGTGGACTGGCCACATCCCTAGGGATGTGGTTGGGGACGTGACCCAGATCAACCTCATGCTGGCTTGACGTAGTGATGAGCCCTATGCAAACTCACCTAAGGCAACCCTGACCCCACTGTCATCAATAACATATACTGGGTCTTGAAAGGTTACTATAAAACACCAATCTGAATGGATATTTTTAGGTGAACCAGAACAGCATCTCCTTCCACTTAGAAAACTCGTGATTTCCAGATCTCTGCAAATGGCTTTGTTACCAAGAAGAGGAGAAATTTCATTCAAGTGGAAATTGAACCTCTAATTCAAGCATACTGCTTGCTATTAATTGCCAAAACAGGATTGCTAATGAGGAACCTATTTGTATATGTTTGCAAAAGCTGAATCATTGAAAACATACCGTGAAACTCTTTATCTTTGGACACTCAAAGACAGAGAGCAAAGAGTATGGAAGTAGTCCATCTTTTGAAATTTATGCATTTTATATTTTTTTTCCCTCAAGAAGTTTTTTTCTTTTTTGAGTTGGAAGTCT
>NW_007105417.1:0-809 GCF_000164805.1 Carlito syrichta
TTTTTATGGTCACAAAGCCTTCTGATGAGGTCTGACAGCGGAAGGGCATATGCCTGGTTCTGTTCTCACCCGGTTGCCTGTGGTGTCTATCGGGTGAGGCAAACAACCGGTCCCTGTTGGCATGAGGTCTTTTAGGAAATAAGATAAAGTCTTTTTCTAAGATGGAGTTACTTGTGTAAAGGGTGCCCCGTACACTCTCCGATATAAAGATCTTTTTCTACATTAAGTTTGAGCTGTAAAAATAAAATGCTATGTTCATTAAAAATTATTGAAATTTAAAATGTAGACACTTTTATTTTCTGTCGATCTTCCTATATCTGTCATAATAACTGAAAAGAAAAATATGTGTTTTCTAGGAACTGCCAGTGTCTTCTTGCTTGATTTTGCTCGGCTTGACTTCCACCTCTCCCTGCTCTGACATCCAAGCCTGGGCTCTTTTGTTTCTGCCTTGGAAGGGGAGGCCTTATCTCCCTGAGGAACCAGGGGGACATGGGTCAACACTTTAAAGTGGTTTCTTCTGGGCTATAGTTACTGAGAGCGCAAGACCTGCCGACAACAGCAGGGTAATGGGGTCAGCATTGAAAAGTGCACTTCAGTTGTGGAATTTCTTCCTAGAAAAGCCCCCATGGTCGGCCTGCCTCTAGACTGAGGCATAAAATGACCACCCCTTGATTTTCACAGCACTGTCCTAGGGCTCTCGTAGGGGGACACTGACAATTCGGGACTCTGGGGTAGAGATGGAAGGGGTCCTCACTGTCCCCTGCATCCTCCACACAGATTTATGTTCTCTAACACAAGACCAGTCTGGG
>NW_007105418.1:0-536 GCF_000164805.1 Carlito syrichta
TAAAGTCTTGGGTGGATCAAACAAGATATTGCATGAGCAGTGCCTAATATAATGCCTGGCACAAAGGAAGTCCTCAAGAAATAAAGCCACTCTCATTAGCATTAGTATCATTATATGCCCTGATTGGTGAAGTAATATGACAGATTTTGAAGGGAGAGTTAGTGGTATCCAATCTTATTTCTAGAAATGCCTTTGAAAGACATATGACATATGAACAAAAGTTTTGTGTAAGACTGTTCATATAACCTTGTTTTTTTTTATTGTGAAGTTGTGGGGTACATTTAAGGGTTAGCTATACAATTGCGTTTCATTCAGACACCCTGTTGCTATCAGGTGTTTCCCCATTCCCATACAGATATTTGCTAGTATTAATCCCATCTTCCTCCCCCCACCATAGTTTCCCAGTACAGTCAGTCATTTTCGTATAGTATTGCATTGGATGTTTAAGGTCCATTATATGAGTTAGAACATGTGATCCTCGGATCTTTGTTTCTGTGAGAGGTCACTCAGTATTATAGACTCTAGTTCCATCCAGG
>NW_007105419.1:0-336 GCF_000164805.1 Carlito syrichta
AGTGAACAATCATCAGACTCGCAACTTGGCCAAAATCCTGCTGGCCACAACCACTAATGACCCACGGGAAAAACAGAGATGTCTTAAGAAACTGGCTGCAAAGCCAGGTAAGGAGGACAGTCGTCAGAAAGGGTGCCCCAAATTAAATAGAAACCAGTGTGCATATTGCAAAGAAGAAGGTCATTGTGTGAAAGACTGTCCTAAGAAACCCCCTGATCCCAGGGATGCAGGAGATAGGCCACCATGTGGGTGCGGACTAGACCTCTCATACCAAGAGGGTGAACTTACTGCAAACGGGCTGAAAGTTCTAAACCTGGGAGACTAGGGGGGTCGGGG
>NW_007105420.1:0-781 GCF_000164805.1 Carlito syrichta
CAAAGAGACAAGTTCCAGCAGGCTCCTAAAGGAGATATTCAAAGTGTTACCCAGAGGGATACATACTACACTACAAAAGAACTCCCTGAGTTTCTAAATAATATAAGCAGAAAGCTGAGGAACATGTCTGGGAATTGATATTAAGGTTGTGGGATAATGATGGAAGGAACTTCAACTTGGGTAAGCCTGAATTTATTGATATGGGTCCACTAAGCAGAGATTCTGCATTAATGTTACAGTTCAAGGAGTTAGGAAGGGCACTGACAATTTAGTTGGTTGACTGAAACATGGTTCAAAAGATGGTCCACAGTGAGTAAATTGGAAATATCAATTATTCTTAGTTTAATGTAGAAAAAAATAATTCAAATGATTAGGAAGACTAGAATGTTAGGGTGAATCTGTCATTTAAGACTTATTCACCTTCACTGAGAGAATCCAGAAGATAAACACTTCACCAATATTTTGAGAAATACATTTTTGAGGAGAGCTCTAACATCTTTGAAAAGCTTTGTTATTGCTCTTCCCTGTAGTGGGAACCTCAGCCAATCATATGGAAAACCTAAATGCAGTGGCAGTGATTGGAGCCTCAGGTGGCAGGGACCAAAGGCTGTCACTCAATTAATTGTCAAAGGCACTGTGGGTGTAGTTACCTTAATGGACAGCAGAGTCAGACCAGCAGTCAGAGTAGTCTGACTCCTGCAGACCTATGGCATAAATTGTTGTGTTCCTTCAGTGAAATAGGAAGCCTACTAACGTTTGTTTGATCTGTACATGCAGAAAA
>NW_007105421.1:0-753 GCF_000164805.1 Carlito syrichta
GTGTGGCCTCGCAGCAGGTGTTTTCTGTGCACACGCAGACACATAGATGTGTTTCTGGAAAGACTGGTGCTCACATTTTGCAGCATTAGGAGCCTTGCTATTTGAAAAACATTTAGTTATGATGTTTGTTATGCTGAGAAAAATGGTTTTAACAAACACTGACAGATCGCTTTGTAGCAGGCCAGCTCTTCAAGTGACTCATTCAAAAGGACAGTATTTTATAACAGGTGTAAAATCAAAGGCACTTAGTGAAATATTTGGCCCGTGATTTTCCATGAATAGTTTGTTTATGAAGAGTTCAATATTCAGGGAAGATGGAAAAACAGTCTGTGGCAGCTAAAGTAATAAAACTGAGTTAATCCCAAATTGACAATCTAAAGTCCTTTAAAATTACTTGTTGCAATCAAGAAACAATCCCCCTAGTCTGTCATCTCTTTTCAACTTATAAGTAACAATTCTGAGGTTGTTCATGGAGACTTCCCGTTGCTAGGAAATACTGACACTTACTCAGTTTTGATACTATAAGTCATGATGGTGACTGGAGCCAAGGGGAAGTCTGTCCATGTCCAGTAAGTTCTCTTTGGAGCAGATCTGTCAGGCTTGTGTCTCCTTTTTGCCCCAATACATTTGTCACTGGGCAAAAAATGTGCACCAATGGGTAGGGCTTGAGTGTGAGGTGTCAGGATTCCTTCAAGTAAAAGTTTCTACTCAAATGAAAATTTAAAATACAGTTAGTAAAATGTAAGAAAAAAC
>NW_007105422.1:0-787 GCF_000164805.1 Carlito syrichta
CCAGGACGGCTGGACGTCGATCGGCTGCGGCCAGGCCGGCGCTCAGCCCCCGCTGGGGCGCCTCTTGGCCTGCGGAGGAGCAGTCTGGTGTCTCGGCCGGGGAAGAGGAAGCGAGAGTTATTTTAAGAATTCTGGGGTTGTTTTTCCCTCGCCTTGGGGGAAGGGTGACAGAGTCAGTTCCCACTTTCCTGTGTTATCTTGGCTGACTGTGGCATCTTCATGCTGTGCATTTGTAACATTCCAGTAACCCGCTTGTCGTGTGGACGTGTGGTTGTGTGTTCGTTTCTTTGTATATCCGTGTGGATGTGTGTTAAGTACCCTATTTTCACCCAGCATCTTGACCATCTCCGAATCCAGACCTTATGAAAAATCTGTAGCTGTGTATGAAGGGGGTGATTATTGAAATTCTCTTTTCGGACTTCCTCATCTTTGAGAGAGCCTGTCATCCATCTCACGCGCCATTTAACACACTTACAGCCCCTAGTACACAGTAGGCATTTCATAAGTGGTGCTGTTACTGTTGTTTGTTACAACAGTTTTCATCTATGTCAACGCAGCTCCTTGATTCTTTGCAACTTGGTGATTTCGAACCTAAGACTACCATGTCTGATTTTTTTTCTGCTTAATGAATATATGATGGGTTTGCTGTCACAAAGTTGTACCCATCAGCCTTACTCTCCCTAGAGAGTAAGAACTAGCCAATAAGATGTTGGACTTTTGGGTTGTTGTCTGCCCCCAGCTGGCTATAGGGGTGTCTTCTCTGTATAGCCAAAACTTAAAGGGGTGC
>NW_007105423.1:0-600 GCF_000164805.1 Carlito syrichta
GGGAGAGGCCGCATTCGGCTTCAGTGAATTTTTTTGTGTTTGGAGATTCTTTCAACATGTTTGCCCATTTCGTGATGGATGATTTACAAGCACACCTGCCAACACCACGTTAAGTGTTCAGCAGTTTCTGACCAAAAAAACACCATGAGCCCCATTCCCCACCCTCCTTAATCACCTGATTTCACCCTGAGTGACTTTTTTTTGTTTGCCGGATGGAAAAAGCCCTCAAGGAGAAACATTTTGCCGATGTGGAAGAGATGAAACAAAAAAGGGCAGAAGCACTAAAAGGCATCAAAATTGATGAGTTCAAATCTGTTATGAGCAGCGGAAAAAGCATCTCGATCAGTGGATTGCATCAAATAGCACACACTTTGAAGATGACTGAAGCTGAAACATGTAAGAACAGATACACAACTTTTTATAAATAAATTCTGGAGATTTTGTTGTTGATGTTCGCCTCTCGTATTTTCTTAAGAAAACCTTGGAAACACAGCAAGCCAACTTCTGCCGGAGGGATGGTTTGGCATTGGGTATGTTTCTGTGAATGCCTTCTTAACACCAAGCACTGAGAATGAGCAACACAGTCTCTGTACTTGAGAG
>NW_007105424.1:0-822 GCF_000164805.1 Carlito syrichta
AGCTCCAGACCACAGTGGAATAAAAATAAATATTAACACCAACAAAGTCCCCCCAAAACCCACAAAGACATGGACACTAAACAGCATGATGCTAAACAACTCCTGGGTCAATGATGAAATCAAAACAGAGATCAAAAGATATCTGGAAACAAATGAAAATGAAGAAACATCTTACCCAAATCTCTGGGATGCCTTAAAAGCTGTAATAAGAGGGGAATTTATATCCCTACAAACACACATGAGGAAAATGGAAGGAACACAAATTAACAACCTAACAAGGCACCTAAAGAAGGTGGAAAAGCAAGACCACAAAAACCCTAATTTCAGCAGAAGAATCCAGATCACCAAAATAAAAACCCAAATCCAGGACATAGAAGAAAAAGATAATAGAAAAAATCAATGAAACAAAAAGCTGGTCCTTCGAAAGAATAAACAAGATCGATGGTCCCCTAGCTAGACTGACCAAGAAAAAGCGAGAAAAAAACCAAATAAGCACAATCAGAAACACAAAAGATGAGGTCACATCTGACCCTGAAGAAATACAAAAGATCATTAGAGACTACTACGTACACTTATATGGAAACAAACTTGAAAATCTTAAGGAAATGGAGGACTTTCTGACATCACACAACCTACCTAAGTTGGAACAAGAAGAAATTGAGACCCTAAATAAACCAATAACAATCATAGAAATCGACTACGAAATAAGAAAACTTCCTACAAAAAAAAGCCCTGAACCAGATGGCTTTCCAGCAGAATTCTACAAGACATTTAAGGAGGAACTGATACCAATCCTACTAAGGTATTCCGGGCGATTGAAAA
>NW_007105425.1:0-838 GCF_000164805.1 Carlito syrichta
TAGGTGGTATCTTAATGTGGTGTTGACTTGCATTCTCTGATGATGAGTTAGGCTGAGCACTTTTTCGTGTGCCTGTTGGCTGCCCATATATCTTTTTTTTTTTTTTTTTTTGAGTTGGAGTCTCACTCTGTTGCCCAGTCTACAGTGCAGTGGCCGCTCCTGGTCACTGCAGCCTCGACCTGCTGGGCTCCAGTGATCGTTCTGCCTCAGCCTTCCAAGTAGCCGGAATTACAAGCATGTGCTACCATGCCTGGCTGATTTTTTTATTTATTGTAGAGATGAGGTCTTGCTGCCCAGGCGGGTCTCGAACACAAGGGCTCAGGCAATCCACTCACCTCAGCCTCCCAAAGGCGCGGGATTACAGGCTGAGCCACCGAGCCCAGTTTGCCCATATATCTTCTTTTGAGAAGTGTCTATTCATGTCTTTTGTCTTTTTGAAAGGGGCTGTTTGTTTCCTTCACCCCATCTGAGTTCCTTGTAGATCCTAGATGTTAGGCCTTTGTCAGATATACGGTCGGCAAATATTTTTTTCTCATTCTCTGGGCTGTCTCCTTGCTCTCTTGATGGCTTCTTTTGCTTTGCAGAAGCTCATCAGTTTGATGAGGTCCCACTTATCTATCTTATTTCTTGAGATATTTGCCTTTAGGGTTCTGAATAGGAATTGGTTGCCAGTTCCAATTTCCATAAGTCTGTCTCCTGCGTTTTCTAAGATTCTTATAGTTTGAGGTTTTACGTTTAGGTCTTTGATCCATTTAGAGCTAATTTTTGTGTATGGTGATGTAGGGATCCTGTTTCAATCTTCTGCATGTGGTCAGACAGTTTTCCCAGTACCATTTAC
>NW_007105426.1:0-754 GCF_000164805.1 Carlito syrichta
CAAAAACACGAATTGTAATTCTAAAACAGGCAGACATTTCTGCATCACTGTTGGGATTTCAAAAGGGCAACCACCAGGCAACAGGGTCTCTTTTACAGTCACTTCAGGCTGCAACTGTCTTCCTGGCCTCTGCGCCGACTGGGCCATGGCACTTTGTAGAAGACTCTGACATTACACCCAGTCATGGCCTAAGTGGGCACCTCCCACCCCCTCCCACAAGCGGCTTCCTTGTCCCTGCTCCTTCCTCCCTTCACTGGGCGCCCCACACAGGAGGCACATCTGGAAGCTCTGCTCCTCCAGCTCCCCCTGCTGGAGACCAAAGCGACAGTCTGTTGCAAAGATGAAGTAACAATGATTATTTACAAATTCATTTTTGTACATTTAGAGTCTGGGACTTCTACAGTCAACCCCTCATGGAGGTGGTCCACTAGGCAGCAATGCAAAAGGATCACATGTTATTTCTACAGGAAGAAAAGCATTAGCATACATCATTGTGTGCGTCAAGTGTAACTTATTACCAAAAAATGAAAATAAGACGAATGGCCCAGAAACCTGCATTTTATTGACACTGCCATTTTCCCACAGAGAACGTTAGAAAGAAATCACCCTTTTCTTTTAATGAATGAGCCCACTGCATTCCTGATCATTCTCTGAGAAAGCACCAGGTACAATTGACAGCCACGCTTTTTAAAATAAAACAGTGACTAACTGAAGCTCACACCTCCATACCTTAACCCCATCTAAGTGCACCACA
>NW_007105427.1:0-503 GCF_000164805.1 Carlito syrichta
AACATTCTCCAGGGGATTCGGATGAAAGATGGTCATAGAATCTGGTACAACTCCAAGAGGAGACCTTGGAGAAGCACCAAGCTGGGACTCTAAGGAATGGCTCATGGGGTGGCACACAGGTTTATGCTGAATCACGGTCACCGTCAACCTGCCGTTATCAACTGGAAAGAAAGGAAATCTCCACAGTCGAGAAGTCAGACATGTTGAATGGGGATGTGACTTTTTGATGATGTGCTCTGCACTCGTGGGCTGGCTCACTAAGAAAAATGAAAGCTTTTGCCTGAAAAAAGGAAAGAAACATTTTTTATTTTATTGTGTTTTATTTTTTAAGTAGGAGTCTCACTCTGTCACCCAGGCTGGAGGGCGGTGTCACGTTCCCGGACAGCGCAGCCTGGGTGTCCTGCCGGGCTCAAGTGACCTTTCCGCCTCGGCCTTCCGTGTAGCTGGCACCACAGACGTGCGTCACCGAGCCCGGCAGATGTTTTGATTCCGTGTAGAGTTGC
>NW_007105428.1:0-779 GCF_000164805.1 Carlito syrichta
CTCACATTAATTCGGAATGATTTATTCTGCCTAAATTGAAACTTTTTAAGATTCCAGATCTATATCATTCTTAGAAAACTGAACCTTGAGATTGTGTACTACGTGCTATTCAGAAGGCAGAACGCATAATAAATCTTAAAAATTTTAGAAAACAAAACAGTATCGTGACTTAATACAGCTATTTCCATTATTAAAATTTGTGCACATTTTCGTGGTGTACTCTGTATTTTCTGTTTGTTAATTTTGATTAAATGTTACAAATGTGCAATCCTTACAGAAAAGTTTTCCTTATATATTTGAAGAAAATATAAAATCACATTCCCTTTATATTTTAACCCAATTTATATTTGGAAAAGAGTATTTCCATTGAATTCCCTAGTATTTTCTCTACCTAAGACATAATGCTGTACTCCGCAACAAACTATCTTATTAACCTGATAGTTTTAATCACCAAGCATTTAAAATCAGGCACACAGAAAAAAAGAGAATTTGGGGCCCAATATATATAAACCAAAATAATATGGAGATTTACAAAGTTTTAAGTATTTGGACTCCTCATTAGTATAAAAATTTAGATAATTTAAAATTCTGGAAAATTGTCGTTGATCTTAGCTAAAACGATGTTCAAATCCTGTTAGATAAACGGCTCAAATGCTGTTACATAATATTAAAAACATCCAAAATTTTCTAATCTAAAGAAAGTGCCATAATAGTACGTGGTTGTGCTATAACCAAGCTCCAACAGGATTCGGTGACCATAATAATAAAAGAATACCTCG
>NW_007105429.1:0-845 GCF_000164805.1 Carlito syrichta
CACGTACAAGGTTGTGAGTGTCCCCTAGTTTTCAAATGAGGAAACTAGACTCAGGGATTTGTTGAGGCATGAGGGAAGCACTGGTGACTTGCTGAAGGCCTGTTCCAACTGCTCTGCAATAATAGAAGCCAGAGCAGAAAACCAGTATGCTGTTTGGGGCATTCCAGCAAGTGCAAAAAATTGCACTCAGCGTCCTTCTTACTGCCTGGTCTTTATGACTCCTAGCTTAAAAATGAAACTCTTGATGTCTTTGAATACCATCTGACAGGTATTCAAAGGCATCAAGAGCTTTGTTGGCCTAAAGAAAACAGTCCACCACTCATTAGGTGTTTTTGACAGCCCATGCAGTTATTGAAATAAATATTTGTGTGCCACGCTATGTCTCTTTACTGAGGCCCTTCTCTGTCAAACACAACTGAGCAAAATTCATCTTTTTTAATTTGTGGGGCCAATTTTGGGTGACTTCCATTGTATGGGCTCTGAGGTCTGTTTTTTTTAAGTACTGTCACTTTGTGATTCTAGGGATTACTGTTGATCTTCCCTTGATTTTTCTTCATTCGTGACAGGTCACTTTCCTCTTTCTTTAATTCCATTATTCAGTGATAGAGGAAGAAGCTTCCACTTCTGTTATTTGCTCAGTCTGTTCTCCTTCCCTGAGCAGGGACTTTGATGGTCTTATTTTGAGATGGGACTGGAAGTGAGAAGTTGTGCTGTGTCTTTGCAGTCAAGGTTGAATAGGGTGTATTGTGGGGCACTAAGATTCAGAAGCTACTTTCAGACTGCAATGTCTAACGTTTGGGGTGTAGGACCCTGAAACCAGCTTCCCACCATCTCACAATATGTCC
>NW_007105430.1:0-826 GCF_000164805.1 Carlito syrichta
CCCAAGGTGCGGGATTACAGGCTGAGCCACCAAGCCCGGCTCAATAACTCTCTTTTAAAGAAACAGTAAAGTAAAATAAGGAAAACACCACTTTTTCCATGTAGAAATTATTCCCTTATTAAATTATTTAAATAGATCTTCTTAGTGAAGAACCTTGGAAAAAGTATATTCTTTTAGGAGAGTCCCTGAAAGAACTTGAATATTGAATAAATTCAACTTTAAGAAAGAGCACTTTACAGTTTTTGTAAGGGAAAAAATTCCAGGTTTCCTGGGGATGACTGCCACATGTAAACTGAAATTAACATTTGTAGTTTTCTCTGTCTAAATTATATGTAGCTGATCAGAGCTTGAACTACTGATGATTTGGAAGATGGGACTTGCAATATATTGGTGACCTTAGGTGACAGTCTTGGGAATGAAATAAGATCTGAATTTCCATATCTGAAAAGACTTCTGTCTTCTGTGTACCTGGGAGAATTGATCTAAAACAACCAACTCTTAAGATATATCCTAGGATTAGACTTTAAATTAAAAGGAACAAAAGGCCATCTGAGCCTCCTAGCCAAAAAATAAGTAATTTTAAAATTAAAATGCATTATAAATGAATATACGCATAATGGAAAGATGGCCTCATACTTCTTTTTTAAGCAAAAGATATTTTTACTTTAGGGTTGTGGGATGCACGTCAAGATTTGCTACATAAGTAAGTCGCATGCACGTGAGGTGTGGGTCTCTAGTCAGCCCTTTTTCCCTGGTGGTGTATCTGGTACCCAATGGGTGGTGGTTGTATCCTCTTTCCCCCTCCCTCCATCCTCCCCCTCCACCC
>NW_007105431.1:0-719 GCF_000164805.1 Carlito syrichta
TTGCATTTCAATTATTAGCCTAAATGTGAACGGACTAAATGCACCACTGAAAAGACATAGATTGGCAAAAGGGATAAAATATCATCAGGCAACAATCTATTGCCTTCAAGAGACTCACCTCAATAGAAAGGACACCCACAGACTCAAAGTAAGAGGATGGGAAACAAACTTCCAGGCGAACGGAATACAAAAGAAAGCAGGAGTAGCCATATTAATTTCAGACAAAATACCCTTCAAACTATTAAAAATCAAGAAAGATACAGAAGGCCACTACATAATGATAAAAGGCTCAATCCATCAACAAGAAATATCTATTCTAAATATATATGCACCCAACATAGGTGCGCCAACTTTCATAAAGCAGCTTCTTGGAAAACTAAAGAAAGATATTGGCTCTAACACTATCATAACTGGGGACTTCAATACCCCACTCACAACCCTAGACAGATCATCAGGACAAAAAATCAGCAAGGAGATCCGGAACCTCAATGTAACTTTG
Organism: Carlito syrichta; assembly: GCF_000164805.1. Lineage (NCBI taxonomy): Eukaryota > Metazoa > Chordata > Mammalia > Primates > Tarsiidae > Carlito > Carlito syrichta. Next base: position 500 of record NW_007105431.1, read on the forward strand.
GACCAAATGGACTTAATTGATACCTACAGAACACTCCATCCAAAGACCACAGAATACACATTCTACTCATCACCACATGGAACATATTCTAAGATCGACCACATAATTGGACACAAATCAAGTATAAGCAAAGTTAAAAGGACTGAAATTCTGCCATGCACCTTTTCGGACCACAGTGGAATAAAAATAAACATGACACCAACAAAGTCCCCCCAAAACG
>NW_007105432.1:0-822 GCF_000164805.1 Carlito syrichta
GTGACCTGTCCCTCATGCCCCCCCTCCTCATTCACTTGGTCTCACCCTCAGCAACTTTATTGTTTCCCCAGATGAAAAAGTTCTCGAAGGGAAGTCTTTTACTGATGTGGAAGAGATGAAACAAAAAATGACAGAAACACTAAAAGGCATCGAAGAGTTCAAAAACTGTTTTGAGCAGTGGAAAAATGTCTCAATAGGTATATTGCATCAAACAGAGAGTACTCTGAAGGTGATTGAAGTTTAAACATGTAAGAATAAATACACAATTTTTTATAAATAAATCCTGGGTTGTTTTTTGGTTTTGGCATCCTACCTCCTTTATATTCAAAGATAAAAATTAAATAATCTAATTACTAAAAAAATTAAGACCTTAGTTTTTTCTTATGATCTAGAACTTGGGTTTCAATATATTTTTACATTATATTTTAATATTTTTATTTTAGCCTGTAATAATGTCTACTATATCTTCTTAGTCACTCTTCTTTCTATAAACAAAATTAAAAATAAGCTATTTTCAATTACATTTGTATCCATCTGTTTACTCATTTGTCTTCTCCATAAGCACAAGCTCGTCAAGAAGGATCCTGTTCTATTATTTGTGTATCCCCATGAGCAAGTAAAATGGTAAACACAGAATTATGTTTGATGGACTATGGTTAAATAAAAAAATTAAAAGATCTTGTATAATTTAAGCATTGTATATTATTAGAAAGGCTAAAAAAATTAAAAGATCATGTATAATTTATGCATTGTATATTATTAGAAAGGCTAGCTATTTATCTCACTACAGGAACAGAAAAAATTCAGTAGTTATTATATTTC
>NW_007105433.1:0-759 GCF_000164805.1 Carlito syrichta
TAACTGGCCAACTTAACTGGTAGCTAGCTGACTTAACTACCTGAATTCAATATTTAGCTAACTATTTAACTAGTTGAATATCTAGCTGATTTAATAGTTAGCTGTCTAGTTAGGTAGCAGACTTAAGTAGCTGACTTAAATAGATAGCTAACTAGGGAGCTAGCTGACTTTGCTAGCTGAATTAGCTAGCTACCTTGTTAGCTAGCTGACTTAGATAGCTGACTTAACTAGTTGGCTAACGAGGTAGCTAGCTGATTTAACGAGTTGGTTAATGAGTTAGCTAACTGTTTTAACTAGTTGTTAAACGAGTTAACTAGCTGACTTACCTGGTTGGATTACGAGTTAGCTAGGTGCCTTAACTTGTTGGCTGACGAGTCGGCCGATTACTTAGCTGGTTAAACACGTTGGCTGACTACTCGGCAGACTTGTTAGCTGGCTTAACATGTCTGCTGAATAGTCGGCCAAATAGTTAGCTGGGTTAACTTGTTGACTGACGTGTTGGCCCACTAGCTAACTTGCTGAACCAGTTGGCTGGCTGGTTTGCTGACCTAATTACTCAGACAACTAGCTGGCCAACTAGTTAGCTGGTCTTACAACTTGGCCTACTAGTTAGCTGAGCTAACATGGCTGAAAAGTGGGCCATTGGTTAGCTTAGTTAACTACTTGGTCATCTACTCCGCCTATCTGTTAGCTGACTTAACTAGTTGGCCGGCAAGTGAGCCAACAGATGACCCGACTTAAGTAGTCTGCTGGCAAGTG
>NW_007105434.1:0-727 GCF_000164805.1 Carlito syrichta
GAAATCAATCTAGGTGCTCATCAGCAATGGATCGCATCAGAAAAAACAACACAAATACACCATGGAATGCTACACAGCCATAAAGAATCAAGTCACGTCACACGCAACAACGTGGATGCAGCCGGATGCCGCAATCCTAAGCAAGTTAATGCAGAAGAAAACCAAATACCACATTCTCTCACTTATATGAGAGAGCTAAACACTATGTACCTATGGACATAAAGATGAGATAAAGGCCGAGTGCCGTGGCTCAGCCTGTCATCCCTGCACTTTTGGAGGCCTAGGACAGAGGAGTGCCTGAGCCCAGGAGGTCAAGATCAGCCGGGCCACTCGGTGAAACATCGTCTCTACAATAAATCAAAAATAAACCAGGCATGGTAGCACATGCCTGGAGTTCTAGGTACTTGGAAGGCTGAGGTGGAAGGATTGCCCGAGTCTAGGTTACAGAGTGAGACTCCAACACACACACACAAAGAATGAGACAACACTGGTCATCTGAAGGGGGAGATCGAAAGGGGGTAAGGGAGCCCGGCTCGGTGGCTCAGCCTGTAATCCCGCGCCTTTGGGAAGCTGAGGTGAGTGGGTTGCCTGAGCCCGCAGGTTCGAGACCGGCCCGGGCAGGCGAGACCTCATCTCTACAATAAAATCAAAAAATTAGCCCGGTGTTGTAGCGCATGCCTGTAATTCCGGCTACTAAGAAGGCTGAGGCGGAAGGATCGCCAGACCC
>NW_007105435.1:0-731 GCF_000164805.1 Carlito syrichta
GGGCACTATCTTAGCTAGATCTTCTGGACAATTGCTACGGCTTCTCCATCTGCACTCGCTGTGTCACATTGCACTCTTATGTGCTAGAGATGGCGTCTTTCCATAAACTCATGAACTCACCTCTGCTAACTTCAAACTTGTCTTCTGCAGCTTCTTACCTTTCTCAGCTTTTAAAAAATTGAAGAGTTATGGTCCTGCTCTGGATTAAGCTTTGGCCTTAGGGAATATGGTAGCTGGTTTGATTTTCTATCTAAACCAGTAAAACTTTCTCCATATCAGCAATAGGCTGTTTCACTTTTTTTATCATTAATCTGTACACTGACAAAGCACTTTTAATTTCCTTCAAGAACTTTTCCTTTGTACTTACAACTTGGCTGTTTGGCATAGAGGCCTGGCTTTGGACTATCTCAGTTTTCAATATGCCTTCCTCACTAAGCTTCATCATTTCTAACCTTTTATTTAAAGTGAGAGACATTCCTTTTACTTGAACACTTAAAAACCATTATAAGGTTAATAATTGGCCAAGTTTCAATGTTGTTGTGTCTCAATGAATAAGAAACCTGGACAAGGAGTGAGCAGGAAGAACAGACAATTTGCAGAAAAGGTAAAATACACACAAAATTTATTGATTAAGTTTGCCATCCAATATGGGTGTGGTTTATGGCACCACCAATTATAATAGTAACATCAAAGACCACTGATCACAGATCACCCTAACAGATATAATACTT
>NW_007105436.1:0-328 GCF_000164805.1 Carlito syrichta
AGAGAAAAATTGGACCTAGTAGATAATGCTAGCAGATAAAATTTTCTTTCTCATTGGTCTCTTATGCTTTCACATATCTTGTAAGGCACACTGGTTTTTGTTGTTTTCAACAATGTTTCTATAGACAACAGCTTTGGTGATACAGACTTTTCCTCCCTAAGTAGCAAATAATAAGTCTGTTTATAGCTTTAAAATGAAGAGACAGTGTCTCACTCCAGAACAAAATGCAGAAATCCTAAATGCCTAGTATATTTTTTTAAATGTCTCACTCTAAGGCAGAGCAGATGGGCTTACGGTCCATTATAAGAGATTCAAGTTTTCTAATTCA
>NW_007105437.1:0-485 GCF_000164805.1 Carlito syrichta
AGACTATGTACACTTGTATGGAAACAAACTTGAAAACCTCAAGGAAATGGAGGACTTTCTGTCATCACACAACCTACCTAGGTTTAAACAAGAAGAAATTGAGACCCTAAATAGAACCAATAACAATCAAGGAAATTGATTATGTAATAAGAAAACTACCTACAAAAAAAAGCCCTGGACCAGATGGCTTTCCAGCAGAATTCTACAAGACATTTAAGGAGGAACTGATTCCAATCCTAATGAAGCTATTTCAGGAGATTGAGAAGGATGGAACTCTCCCCAAATCATTTTATGAAGCTAACATCACATTGATACCCAAGCCAGGTAAAGATCCAACAAAAAAAGAGAACTACAGGCCAATATCTTTGATGAATATAGATGCTAAAACTCTCAACAAGATCCTAGCAAACCGGATTCAACAACACATCTCAAAAATCATCCATTATGACCAAGTAGGTTTCATCCCTGGGATGCAAGGCTGGTTT
>NW_007105438.1:0-739 GCF_000164805.1 Carlito syrichta
TGGGACAATGGAGTCACTTTTCTGCTTAGGTCATGATTAGTCATTTGATTGCTTGAAGCTGAATGAGTCCAAATGGATACAATCACATTTTTCACTGGAGCAGTTGGAGGCTCGCTTGACAAGTACAGTTGCTTTAAAACTGCTAGAACCCGGTACACAGAGATCATTTGCAGAGTCTAAGTGCAGGGACATGTCCTTTCACACTGCCTTAGTGCCAGTCTTTGTACTTGGTCGTGCATCATGGGGATGCAGTTGGCCTCAGGGTTAGTTGGTAACACCACAGGAAAGCTTTCACTTATGCAGTTGGAAAAGTGGTTGGTCAAAGGCTCAAGACTGTGGTCTTCATGCCACATGTGGGCAGAGCCTCCCCAAGAAGGGTTTGATGCAGAGAAGGAGGAGGGGAACATAGGAGGAGAGAAGTGTCTGTTAGGAGCCCAGGACCCACTTGTGCTTGCAGCGTGTACAGGGAGGCAGGTTTTCTCACCTTGGGTCTTTTTGGCCATATTGATGAAGTCCTATCACCACACATGGTGTTTCCATGTAGTATCATGTCAATCTATGGGCTGTGTCTCCAGCGTTACTCTAGACCAGACTATGGCACCTGCTGTGGCAAGAGGGTACAGAGAACTTGTTTGTTCCTCAGGATTCCTGGATGAAAGTAGTGCTAGAAACCCAGGGTGTAATTAACTGTGGAAAACATAAGAAGTTTGCAGTTGGCAACAGCAATTAAAATCACTTT
>NW_007105439.1:0-680 GCF_000164805.1 Carlito syrichta
CCCTCGTTCCCTCCCTGCCCACCAAGGAACCTGCAATTCTCTAGTGGCTACCAGGGCAACCTGGGTTCCTAGGTGAGAATGACGACAACTCGAATAGAGCACTCCTATGAACATCAAAGTATATTATCTAAGAAAGAAGTGTAATGCAAATTTAAACAGCAAATATCTAACACTGAATCATACACGATTTTCAGCAATGAAGAGCCTAGCCCCTCAAGTAAAGAGAAAAATTAAATCAAGTTATTAAATACAATTTTTGTTTATCTCTGATTTTAAGATAATTTTTTTTGGTTGAACCACCATGTCCGTCATTGATTTTAAGATAATTTTTAGAGAAAATTTTCCAGTTAGATAATTTTGATACTTTTTATACGTATGTTATCTCATTTCATTTGCACTTTAGGAAAATATCAAGAATGGCCCTGCACTTCGCTAGTTTCCTGTTGAATATATCTCTGGTTCCTCTGTCTTTGATCCCGCATGTTTTATGGGTGCTGTGTGGATATATATATATATGCTTCTTTTTAATTTCAAGTTTGTCACTCGGTGAAGTTTAGGCTTCTGTTGAATTTCTTACCCAAGTAGTTAACGTGTTATCCTAGGAATAGTTGTTTAATCCTTACCCCCTTTCTTTTTCTTTTTCTTTTTTTTTTTTTTTGAGTTAGAGTCTCACTCTGTCG
>NW_007105440.1:0-722 GCF_000164805.1 Carlito syrichta
GTGGATTGCCTGAGCCCGCGGATTCGAGACCCGCCTGGGCAGGCGAGTTCTCATCTCTACAATAAAATCAAAAAATTAGCCAGGCATGATAGCGCGCACCTGTAATTCCGGCTACTCGGAAGGCTGAGGAGGAAGGATCGCTGGAGCCCAGCAGGTCGAGGCTGCGGTGGCCGGGAGTGGCCACTGCACTCCAGTCTGGACGACAAAGTGAGACTCCAACTCAAAAAAAAAAAAATTGAAGAAACATCCTGTCAGATATCTCTCAATATAACTGATTAAAGTTTTCAATACATTTAAAGGACAAATAATTTTTAAGAGCCTGAGAATGCAGAATTAAAAAATACCCCCAAACTATTAAATAATGACTAAATACTGTTTAATTGATTAGACTACATTGAATTTGATATAGATCTCAATTTTTAATTTTTTTATATTTATGGGTACATGAATTATATGATAGATTTATAAATTTATGGGGCACATGTGATGTTGGATACAAGCATACAAGGATTAATCATCAAATCAGTTCAATTGGGATGTGTATCACCTCAAGCATTTATTATTTCTTTATGCAAAGAGTATTCTCATTCCACTCTTTTCGATATTTTAAATAGGGAATGTTGTTTTTTATAGCCAGGCCTTTTCTCAATCGAATACTAGGCCTTATTCGTTCTAACTATATTTTTGTACTCATTTGCAGATTATTGATTACACTTTTTTTC
>NW_007105441.1:0-804 GCF_000164805.1 Carlito syrichta
GCTTGGGCTCAATGATCCTCCTTTCTCATCTTCCTGAACAGCTAGAGGTGCCAGTGTGTTCCAGGCATGGGATCTTGCTATGCATATCAGGCTGGTCTCAAACTTTTGGCCTCCAGCAATTCTCCTAGATAAGACTCCCACAATATTGGTGTTGTGGGCATAAGTCACTGAATCCAACCTGTATCATATGATAAAATAGTACTCAGCAGTTAAGGAAAAAAGGAACTAATAATGCTCATCACAACATAAATTATTCTTCTTCTTTTTTTTTTATTTTTTGAGTTAGATTCTCACTCTGTCACCCAGACTGGATGCACTCAGTCATCAGAGTCTTGACCTTTTGGGTCCAGCATTCTTTCCGCCTCCCCATTCCAAGTAACTAGAACTACGGGCGCGTCCTACCACGCCCGTCTAATTTTTGATTTATTACAGAGGCGAGGTCTCGCCAAGATGCCTGGGTGGGTCTCAAGCCCACGGACTCAGGCAATTCACTCGCCTCGGCCTCCCAAAGTGCTGGGATTACAGGCTGAGCCACTGAGCCTGGCCCACAAATGATTCTTAAGTGGTAAGTTCACTAAAGGATGCCAGACATAAAAACAACTTTTTAATTAAATTACATAAAATTCTAAATGATAAAATCATTAAGACACAAAACAGATCAGTGAATATCAGAAGTCAAAGTTACAAAGAAGAAATGGACTGCGATAGGAATGTAGGGTGCTAGAACATCATATATTATGGTCTCTCTAGTGGCTACATCATTGTATGCATTTGTGACAATCCAAATTGTTCAATTAAAATGAC
>NW_007105442.1:0-770 GCF_000164805.1 Carlito syrichta
AGATGTAATGTATTATGCAAAAGGATTTGCAATCTGCAAAGATTCACACAGATTTCCTTTAATTAATAAACCTCTTAATTTTTAATATGATATGATTTATCACATTTCAATTTACTTAAAACCTTCAGTAATCCTGCTGTGGCATAAAAGGATTTGGGCCTGCTTTCTTCCAACGATGAGGTGAATTTGCCATTAAAAGTATCCCCCCCCCAAAGGTCACCTTGAACTACCTAACACAAAACAAGAAACAAAAATCAAACAACAAACGGATGTTCATTTTCTGTGTGAATGTATCTAAACTCCAAGCAAATAAATAAGCCATATTACCAAGCACAAAGCTATTGAAATTGTTAGATTTATTTTCAGGAGCCACTGTGACTAAACAAAAATTTTCAGGAATAAAAACAAATACAAGGAAACTCAGGGAATAAAGTTATCCACTGGACAATTATCTTTAAAAGCAGTATTCCCTAGAAAACAAAGTAATGAAACTATCAAAAACCACTTCTCAAAGTAACAGTTTTCATGTCAAAAAAAGGATTAACCTAGAATAAATATATACAAGCAACATGTTCTGTGCTAAGCCAGTGACAAAGAAATTCCTTAGTGCTTCAAAACAAAGTTCTGTCAAATCCCCATTTTTTACAAAGAAGCATGAAAGTCTTTCACAATAGTTCAAACTGTATTTATAGTAACAGGGTAAAGACTTGAGATGAAAGCCAAAAGGATTAAAGTCAAAGCTCCATTTCCACGGTTATGGTTTTGATTTT
>NW_007105443.1:0-827 GCF_000164805.1 Carlito syrichta
CTGGTTAGCTCCCATGAGTCTCAGTCTTCTCATCCTTAAAATGGGAAAAGGAGATGAAAAGAGGGACAGCAGACTCTCAGAGCTCATTTCTAAGGTCTCGTCTTATGTAAAATTTATGTTTTTATGAATTCCCCCAGCAGCATATATAATATAGTAGGTCACACACTACCTTTTCAAGACATCTTCAAATTTTAAAGAGAATGAATATGCACCATAAGTACTGCAGAGAATCACTAAGTTTTAAAAAATACTATGCTGTCATTTGTAAGATATTGGGAAATTAATGAAAACAAATAAACCTCTAAAGAAACACCTTGAGAGCGAAGACACTAATGTGTATGGGTTTGTATCTCTCAGTGCTCAGCAGAATCCTTCTGACCACATATGGATTCCAGATCTTTAAGGTGCATTGTTGACATATTTATTCCTCTGAATTATATTGTATAAAACATTAAAAGTGTAGCATACAAAACAAAAAGGTGTGCCAATGATGACCCTATGGTCTGCATTTTTAGTGAAGATATCTGCATTAAATTTGAAGGGAGTTTGTTTAATGTGATCAACCTCCAAAAGTACTTCAGATAAAGGCATACAGGTTTATTTTACGATGCTATCTGAATTTGTGAGCGATGATGTAGATGAAATAAATCTGTAGGCCAGAAACTCAATTTTTTAGTATTTAAAATACAGAGAGAAAATACCACTACCTAAGAAAACCTGACATTGACAACACAATGGAAATAAGGATTAATGTAAAAAGAATAAATGGCAAGAAGTCTCATGTTGGGAGCCAACATCTATAGCTACATGGCTGAGACCTGTAAAGG
>NW_007105444.1:0-747 GCF_000164805.1 Carlito syrichta
GAAGGCTTTGTGACCATAAAAAGAACAGGACTTCACCAGCTCGAAACAGCCACTTGAACAGACACCATCTTGCTGTCCCCATGAAAAGCTCCTGTCATCATCCACCAGAGACTCTGCCCATATTCTTGCAAGATGTGGATGTGCCATCCAAGCCGGCACGGGAAAACTCCTCCTCACCTTGGCTCTCCCTAACCTGGTTCGCTAACCCTTTCTCCTTTCCATTTTCTGTTGACATCCCACGTTACTTTGACATGGAATGTTTAATCTGTGATTTTTATATATTGGTTAAGTGCACTACTATCTACTCTGTGTGATATTGGCTGGACTGGAGGAGTGGCTTGAGCCTGCCTGCCTGACGCTCTTACTACCTGGTAAAAGGGAAGTACGAAGTAGCGTTGTCTCCTCGGGAACACCGTGTAGCTTGTGGCTTTTAAGATCACACCAGCCTCGGTAAAATTCTGACATTTTGGAACACTACAAATATGGGTGTACCTGGTCTGACCTCGTGCCACTCAGGATATAGAATGTAGAAGTAATTATTTTTAGAGTGGTCATCTCACTCTGTCGTTCAGGTTGAGTGCGGTGGCACAATCTCAACTCACCACCACCTCTACCTCATGGGCTCAGGTGACCCTTCCGCCTCGGCACCTCAGCCTCCCAAGTATCTGGGACTACAGGCATGTACCACCCCATGCCTGAATATTTATTTATTTTATTTTTGGTAAAGACAAGGTTTTGCTATCGAAG
>NW_007105445.1:0-659 GCF_000164805.1 Carlito syrichta
ATATGGGATCGGATTACATGGCTCACACCCGATTACAGTAGACCTTATGGTCCTTAAGGACGGCGATCTTTTTATCACCGATCGGACTCAGAGGCCGGGGGCATAGCGGTGAGCTCCCCGTGGGACTCGGTGGCCGTGTGTGTGGCACTGGTTTACGGCCTCAGCTTCCCCCCCCCCCGTGGATCGGCGGATGCGCTCTGCACTCTGAGCTTCCCAAGGGCCCGAGGACTCGATTCTAGCACCCTGCGACAAGCACACGTAGCCGACTTGCCCTATCTGCACACTCGATGGACCGGATCTGTTTTCAATGGTACGTTTATGTTCATCGTCTCTTTTCGCTCAATATAGGGCTGAATGGCATGTCCTTCCACATCGAACCCTTGGCTAAGTTCAGGGTTACAAAACCGATGGCTTTAGATCTTGCCACGACTCGAGGAGGCACACGTGAATCATCCATACCGAGGGTTGCGCTTTTTTTTTTCTTTGAGTTGCGGTCTCGCTCTGTCGCCCGGGCTGGAGAACGGTATCAGGCTCACGGCCACCACAGCCTCGACCTACTGGGCTCAGGGGATACTTCCATCTCAGCCTGACAGATGGCTGGAAGTACAGGCACGTGCCAGCGTGCCGGGCCGAAAGGGTCACGCTTTTATTCCAGAGGA
>NW_007105446.1:0-767 GCF_000164805.1 Carlito syrichta
AGCCAAAGAAACCACCAAGAGAGCAGGGAGACAGCCTACAGACTGGGAAAAAGTATTTGCCAACTCTAGGTCTGACAAAGGCTTAACATCCTGGATCTACAAGGAACTGAAACGTACTGAAAAGAAGAAAACAAACAACCCCATTATAAAATGGGCAAAAGACATGAACAGACACTTCACAAAAGAAGACACTCGAGCAGCCAACAAACACATGAAGAAATGCTCAACCTCACTAATCATCAGGGAGATGCAAATCAAAACCACACTGAGATACCACCTAACTCCAGTCAGAATGGCAATTATCAACAACTCAAAAAATAACAGCTGCTGGAGAGGGTGTGGTGAAAAGGGAACACTTCTACACTGTTGGTGGGAGTGTAAACTAGTGCAGCCTCTGTGAAAAGCAGTGTGGCGATTCCTAAAAGCTCTAAAAATTGACCTTCCATATGACCCTGCAATCCCCCTACTGGGAATATACCCTGAAGAACACAAATCACTCTATAAAAAAGATACCTGCACATGTATGTTTATCGCAGCATTGTTCACAATAGCAAGAACCTGGAAACAACCATGCTGCCCATCAAAAGAGGACTGGATTTAAAAAATGTGGTACATATACATGATGGAATACTACGCAGCCATAAAAAAGAACAAAATCATGAATTTTGCTGCAGCTGGATGGAACTAGAGTCTATAATACTGAGTGACCTCTCACAAAAACAAAAATCCGAATATCACATGTTCCACTCATATAATGGTCCTTGAAC
>NW_007105447.1:0-797 GCF_000164805.1 Carlito syrichta
AGACCTCATCTCTACTATAAATCAAAAATTAGCCGGCGTGGTAACGTGCCTATAGTTCCAGCTACTTGGAAGACTGAGGTGGAAGGATCCCTGGAGCCCAGCAGGTCGAGGCTGCGGTGGCCAGGTACGTGCCACTGCCCTCCAGCCTGGGTGACAGAGTGAGACTCCACTCAAAAAAAAAAAAAAAGAATTATTTACATTCCTGCCAGCAGTATAGAAGTGTTCTTTTTTCTCCGCATTCTCACCAGCATCTGGTTTCTCTGTTTTATTAATGATGGCCATTCTTACTGGGGTTAGGTAGTATCTCAATGTGGTATACTGCTGGTGGTAACGCAAACTAGTGCAACCTCTTTGGAAGACTGTGTGTCAATTTCTAAAAAGAACTAGAAACTGACCTTCCATATGACCCAGCAATTCCCCTATGGAGAATATACCCAGAGGAACTCAAATCATTCTACAAAAAAGATACTCACACACATATGTTTGTTGCAGCTCTATTCACAATAGCAAAAACATGGAACCAACCATGCTACCCATCGAAGCTGGACTGTATTAAAAAAATGTGGTACATATACAAAATGGAATATTATGCAGCCATAAAGGATAAACAAATGGACTTCACAGCAACTTGTATGGATTTAGAGTCGATCATACTCAGTGATCTATCACAGAAAAAAAGAACAGAGTGCCATATGTTCTCACTCATAAGTGGACCTTGACAAATAACATAATACTATATTAAAGGAATTGGCAGTAGTTGTGAAACTTCCAGGGGAGGAGGAATGGGATTGGCAGTG
>NW_007105448.1:0-795 GCF_000164805.1 Carlito syrichta
AGTGAGTTAGATTCCTTAAAGAACTCTCAGGTACAAGCCAGGCAGGGTGGCTCACGCCTGTAATCCCAGCACTTTGGGAAGTGGAGGTGAGAGGATTGCCTGAGCTCAGGGGTTTGAGACCAGCCTGTGCAACTTGGTGAAACCTCGTCTCTACAATAAACTAAAAAATTAGCCAGGTGTCATGGCGTATGCCTATAGTTCCAGCTACTTGGAAGGCTGAGGCGGAAGGATCACCTGAGTACAGAAGGTGGAGTTTATGGTGACTGTGAACATGTCACTGTACTTCAGCCTGGGTGACAAAGTGAGACTCCGACTTAAAAAAAAGAAAGAACTCTCAGGTACAGTACCTCATTTAATCCTCACAACAACTGGATGAGATGCCAGGCAAGCATCTCTTATTGCTGTTTTATATATTACAAAAATGAGGCCTGAAAAATTTAAGGGACTTTCATCTAATGCCCAAGACTGATTCAACAGAGCATGAACAAGAACCCCAAACACACTGTCCCCCAGACATCCCAAAGTCCACAACCTAAAATATTTATCATAAGCTACTACAGTGTTGCTAATCCACAGCTTACATTCTTCTCCAAGATAAGAAATCCAGACATGTTATGGCCCCATCTCTTCTTTAATTTCCAACCGAGGAAATTACTTCTGCACTTAAAAATTACTCTGCCCCAGTCAGTCTCTTTGGGTCCAATATTCCCTCCATCTCTAGGGCTCACTCTTTGTTCATATCCTCTGTAGTATCCAGCAGTTGCCAACAGACACAGGCAGTTAAAATGCAGAGAC
>NW_007105449.1:0-488 GCF_000164805.1 Carlito syrichta
GACATGAGAACAAACAGATCCTCAGACAAGGTTTTACTGGGAATTTGTTCAAAGGAGAAAACACGGGAGGAAGATTTGAGAGCTGGCTTCCTGAAGGGGGCTGCCCAGCGCCTTTTATTATGGAAGGAGAGGGGTGAAGCATCAAGAAGGTGTGTGTCAGCAGGAATAAGCTTTAAATATGCAGACATAGAATAAATAAATTTCAAGTATAAAAAATGATGAATTAGCTTAACCTACTTTGGGTTTTTTGTGTTTTGTTTTGTAGATACAGAGTCTTGCTATATTGCCCGGGTTAGAGTGCATCGCAGACTTGAACAATCGGGCTCAAGCGGTCCTCTCACTTCAGCCTTCTGAGTTGCTGGGACTCAAGACACACACCACCATACTCCAGGGTTTTTTGTATTTTTCATAACGATGAAGTTTCCCGACAAACTTCCAAGCTCAACATATCCTCCTGCCACTGCATCCCAAAAGGCTGGGATCACAGG
>NW_007105450.1:0-709 GCF_000164805.1 Carlito syrichta
GATTCCAACACACACACAAAGAATGAGACAACACTGGTCATCTGAAGGGGGAGATCGAAAGGGGGTAAGGGAGCCCGGCTCGGTGGCTCAGCCTGTAATCCCGCGCCTTTGGGAAGCTGAGGTGAGTGGGTTGCCTGAGCCCGCAGGTTCGAGACCGGCCCGGGCAGGCGAGACCTCATCTCTACAATAAAATCAAAAAATTAGCCTGGTGTTTTAGCGCATGCCTGTAATTCCGGCCACTAGGAAGGCTGAGGCGGAAGGATCGCCAGACCCCAGCAGGTCGAGGTTGCGGTGGCCGGGAGCGGCCACTGCACTCCAGTCTGGGCGACAGAGTGAGACTCTAACTCAAAAAAAAAAAAAAAAGAAAAAAAGAAAAAGAAAGGGGGTAAGGATTAAACAACTATTCCTAGGATACCACGTTAACTACTTGGGTAAGAAATTCAATAGAAGCCTAAACTTCACCGAGTGACAAACTTGAAATTTAAAAAAAAGCCTATATATATATATATATAGCCACACAGCAGCCATAAAACATGCGGGATCAAAGACAGAGGAACCAGAGACATATTCAACAGGAAATTAGCGAAGTGCAGGGCCATTCTTGATATTTTCCTAAAGTGCAAATGAGATGAGATAACGTACGTATAAAAAGTATCAAAATTATCTAACTGAAAAATTTTCTCTAAAAATTATCTTAAAATCAATGATG
>NW_007105451.1:0-678 GCF_000164805.1 Carlito syrichta
CCAAATATGCAGATGTTCTCATCACTCATCTGCCAGCAAACTCAACCACATCAGTCCATCTCCCTTCCAAAACTCCTATTCCTTGTTCAGTGTGTGCATGAAAGAAATGACAAACACTTGCTTAGCAACTGATTACGGATCAAGTAGACTCAAAGAGGACCAAATGGAGATTGTACAAGTGCAACCATATATATTTATAAAGGTTTTAGTTATAGCATCATTAAATATGCAGACTTTGGTCTCTTGATGCACCCTTCACTTTAACTTGGAGACTGCTGGTCTGGAGATTGGATGATAAGAGCACAGGTACAAAGTCAGAGAGAGGATTTGTAGTCCTCTTAGAATGACTGAGGACCTGGGCTATGGCAAGAACAGAGAGGATGGAGAGAAAGAAGGTTGTAAAGGTAGGGCAGACCAATTTTGGGAACTGGTTTGATAGAAGGTAAAGAGGCAGTGAGGTAGAATGGGTGATCCCCAGGTTTTGGGCTTAGGTGATTCTGGTGATAATTTCTTCATGATCCTAGATTTGAGAGTATATTGCCTAATGATAGACTGAACCATCCTAATTGTAGAGCAACCTCTCACTTATTATCTCTTTGGATCTCAAGTTCCTGAGACAATTAACGTATTTTGGCCAGAAGAGCTTCCTAGAGGGATTATTAATATACAGAAAAAAAT
>NW_007105452.1:0-614 GCF_000164805.1 Carlito syrichta
CATGCATTTTGGGGAGGAGGCAGAATTGGAGGGTGATGTGAAATGTCTCTTGACGGTTTAGGGCGTGGCCGGGGCAAGGGTCAGCGGGGAGTTTGCGCGCCCGATTTTACACGCGGTCGTCCACTTTCCGTTATATTAAAATGTATTGTGAGGGGGGCCGTGCTCAGCATCTCCTGAGCTGTCTGAGTGGTGGCCAGGGATCCCATTCTGCTGCTGCCCCCACCAGCTCCACTCCACTGCCCAGTTGTTTCCTCCAACCCAATGGCGACATCACCCGTGCCCTCCCCCCACCTCCGAAAAGGGAGTGCGGACACAGAGTCATTGGGTCATTGGGCCCGAGTGGAACACAGAGCAACCCCTGGAATTCGCCAGGTCGTCATCAGAAGCATCAATGAGATGCAAAAATGAAAGGCAAGATGAAGAACGATCACACCTGGGTGGACGTTGCCTTTCTGGTAGGTAGCTCCCCCAACCCTTCAACCACACTGTCTGCAGGCTCCACTGCTCTCCTGGCAGCAGCCCATGGCGCCAGAGATGACAACTTCCTTCCCCAGCCACTGCTTGTCCGCCATGCTCTTGCTCTTTCTCATTCTGTGAGAGTGTGTTCGCCCCTG
>NW_007105453.1:0-555 GCF_000164805.1 Carlito syrichta
TAATTCACTTGGCCTCCCAGCTGACTGGCTAGGTAGCTAGCTAGTTATGTCAGCTGGCTAGCCAACTGGCTAGCTGTTAAAGACAGCTAGTTAATTCAGTTGGCCATCCAGCTGGCTAGCTAATTAAGTCAGCTGGCCAACCAGTTGGCTAGCTGGGTTTGTCAGCTACTTAAGTGAGCTTTCCAGGAAGCTGGCTAGTTAGGTAGCTAGCTTGTTAAGTCAGCTAGTTAAGTCAGCTGGCTAGCTAGGTAGCTATCTAGTTAAGTCATATAGATGAGTCAGCTGGCTAGTACATTAAGTCAGTTAGTTATGTCAGCTGGCTAGCCAGTTGCCTAGCAAGGTAGCTAGCTAATTAAGGCAGCTGCCTAGTCTGCAGGCTAGCTAGTTAAGTAACTTTTTTAAGTCAGCACACTGGCCAGCATGTTAACTTAGTAGGTAGGTAGTTAATTAAGCTGGCAAGCCAGTGTGTTTTGTATTTAGGTAGCTAGTTAAGACAGCTGACTAGCCATCAGAATATCTAGTTATGTCAGCAAGTTAATTCAGCTGGCTATTCAG
>NW_007105454.1:0-708 GCF_000164805.1 Carlito syrichta
CCTCTTTCCCTCCGCTGGCTGTCACACTCGATAGGCTCAGTCACGAGCGCAGGAATTCGAATAACACATGGGGTATAGAGCGTGACGGCTTAAACATACGAACATCGGTATTATAAACATAGTGAAGAAGAACTTCCCTATGCCTGAAAGGAGGCCCCGTTATCTCGGTGGGAGGCAAGAAAACGCATCGGAAAACCAATCGGAAACCTTTCCGGCGTAAACATTCACGTCACCTATAGTATTCACGCCGGTCCCATCTGGCTTAGCGTTGCCGTGACGTTCCCCGATTCCTCTGGAATAAAAGCGTGACCCTCTCGGCCCGGCACGCTGGCACGTGCCTGTACTTCCAGCCATCTGTCAGGCTGAGATGGAAGTATCCCCTGAGCCCAGTAGGTCGAGGCTGTGGTGGCCGTGAGCCTGCTACCGTTCTCCAGCCCGGGCGACAGAGCGAGACCGCAACTCAAAGAAAAAAAAAAGCGCAACCCTCGGTATGGATGATTCACGTGTGCCTCCTCGAGTCGTGGCAAGATCTAAAGCCATCGGTTTTGTAACCCTGAACTTAGCCAAGGGTTCGATGTGGAAGGACATGCCATTCAGCCCTATATTGAGCGAAAAGAGACGATGAACATAAACGTACCATTGAAAACAGATCCGGTCCATCGAGTGTGCAGATAGGACAAGTCGGCTACGTGTGCTTGTCGCAGGGTG
>NW_007105455.1:0-780 GCF_000164805.1 Carlito syrichta
AACAGGACAGGTACTTAAGCAAATTACCATTGTAGGCAACTTGAACTTGGTTCTATAGGGAACACCAGTAGGCAGAAAAGAATTTCTCCACTTCCACCCCACCTAGAGGTCAAATGACCCTTGAGTGCAGGTAGTTATATGCCAGCCCTCATAAGTCATCATATGATGGCTATGAATTAGTTCCTGGGCACCTCTGGCCTGCTACACATGTGAGCAGAGAAGACTCAGGTAGCCGGAGAAACCCACATGAAAGTGGTGGTGGTGGTCATGGTGTTGGAAGTGGGACAGGTATGCACTGAATGAAAAGGGCTGCTGTTCTGCCATATGCAAGACCTCACTCTCCTTGTCTTACAGCTGAAGGAAGAGGACTACAAGGCCTTAGAGGAAGGCAGAACCATAGCACCAAAGGTGCCTAGATCCTAAAATTACCCCTTGGAAGGCTGCTCACTGACTGGGACAATTAGCAAGAAATAGACAATTATGCTAAGCCACAAAAATGTAGGGATTGCTTGTTACAGTGGTTAGCCTCTCCTGAGCAGTGTAGGGAGAAAGTGGATATTTAAACAGCCAGCCATATCCACTGCTTAAATCCTGGGATTGGTGGGTAACAGATAATACCACCGAATTACTACCTTGCTAATAACAATCTGTGAAACACCAGATAAAAGCCCTTGAAGCTACATAGGAATGAAAGGCAAGCAGATATGAGAGAGTCACTGGTTTATAGGTGAGAAAAGCCCAAGTTCTGAAACGCAGAGGGTTCTTGGACTTTGCACTTTG
>NW_007105456.1:0-734 GCF_000164805.1 Carlito syrichta
CTACCTACATGTATCCTCCTTTTCTTCCCTCTGAAACAAGTCCCAGAACCTCAACTTACTGGACAGCATTGTCATCAGAAATAAAGTGCTAAACCTTTTATTTTAACATTGATGTAGAGTGATGATGCCAGCATAAGCAAGGTGTCTCTTTCTGTACAATACAAAGTATTTATTCTCCTAGCATATTGATTGGTTGAATCAGAGTTGAACTCTTTGATTGTAAGTGAGGATAATGACAGTTTAAAAAGGAAAATATTATCCACTTAATTGTGTTTTTTGTTTGTTTGTTTTTGCCTTTTGAGTCCTCCCTTTACTGGAGATATTTATTCTACACAGATGGCAAAAATGTTACATGGTAGCCGACATGGTAACTGACAGAATTCTAGCAATGATTGTCTAGATAACTGCAGTCCTCTTCAGAAACCTTAAACTTGTTCTATTATACTCTGTTCTTAGGATGTCATGTGGCCAAAAGAATGAGAATGAGGAAAATTAGTCCTTTCATTTCCTGATACATAGACATTCTGTTCACTCTGGAGATTTTTTACTATGGCCTATGTGTGGGCAAAAGACAAAGAAAAAAGTACTGATTTAAAAAAAGTAAATTAGCAGATTCCTAAAGAATGTAAACTTTGTTTTGACAGGGTTAATGTAAGTCAAATTTAGTCCTCAATGTAAAATTGTAATGCTATACTGAGCCAATATTAGAAGGGTTGTCAAACTAATTTTTAAAC
>NW_007105457.1:0-657 GCF_000164805.1 Carlito syrichta
AGAAAGGTGGCCTAGATGTGACTCCCTGGAAAAAGAAACTAAGATAGGAATTTGGGTGCATGCTGGGATGTGCTCTCAGGAGAAAGAGCAAGTAAAGCAAAGAAGGAAAAGAAGCTAGGCAAGATGTGATCTCATTTTGAGTTTAGCTTTTGTTAATCTCATTGGAGAGCTTTGGGGCATACATTTTAACTGAGATGAGCCCACCTTGAGTCAAGAGGTCTAGGGTTTTGTATCCTTAAGTTAGCCAGTCAATGACTGTGGAGTGTCCTTGACTGGGAGAGGAAAGTGTACTCTCTTATGTGATTTCTCTTTTGTCTGACACCAATTATCCAGAGAAGAGGGCAGCCATGAGTCCTTAGCAGCCATCATTCACAGTAGCTGAGAGACAGGGGAACTGGTCTAATAAAGGGAATCTGAGAGAAACACCAATACAGGCTCCTACAAAGGATGCCTTCTTCTGAAGTCAGCTAAGTGCCTCCTCCTGTTGCTTTATGGAGAATATATTTGAAAACAAGGGTTAACCTCTTGAAAAGGAATGTTCATTGTCTCTCTAGCTTGACTAATATGTCATGGTTTCTTAGGAAGGGAGAGTTTTCTTAGCATCCAACCTTTGGCTTTAAACTGTATTTATATTAACTTTACTTAAATATAAATAAA
>NW_007105458.1:0-799 GCF_000164805.1 Carlito syrichta
AAACGACGTCGCAAAGGAAACGTCAGTTCAAGGGGAAGATCAGGGCGCAAGTCACCGACAGCGGCGCGGGGAGACTTTCCACCCTCCCACGAAAACACCAGCCTCCCGAGGCACGGAGGGCACGGAAGACGCCGTCCCACACAGCAACCCCAACCCTCCGGGATCCGACCAGAGGGGCCCACGGGCCGCCCACAACCTCTCGGGCAGAGTCCCGGTTCCAGATGCCAAACCCCCCAGCCCCGTCGTCGGTCTCGAGGTCCCTGCCGGTCCCTCGAGGTGACTTCATTCCGGGCCCCGGGTCGAGGACTCCTCCTAGTCCATCCCGCACCCCCGCAGAGGAGCCCACCCGCGGCCCCGAGCTGACCTCCGTCCTCTGGCAGCGAGGCCGGCCGGACCCGGGAGAAAGCGGACACCGACGAGCTGCCGCGAAGCCAGAGGAACCGTCCAGAGAGCAGGGAGACAGCCCGCGGAGCGGGCAAAAATACCGATCCGCCCCTCGTCTCTCCGACAGAGGCCTAACGGCTGGGATCGACGAGGAACTCACACGTGCCACGAGGAGACGCTTCTCCAAAGGAGGCCTACGGGCAGCTGACAGACACACGAGAATGCGCTCGGCCTCGATCCTCAGTCAGAGAAACGCAAATCAAAACCACACCGAGATACCACCGCCCCCCCCGGGCAGCACGGCCATCGTCCGTGACGCAAACCGCCACAGACACGGGCGAGGACGCGGAGAAAAAGCGACGCCTCGACGCCGCCGCCGGCGGGAAGGCAAACGAGCGCAGCCTCTCCGGAAGAC
>NW_007105459.1:0-675 GCF_000164805.1 Carlito syrichta
ACCATCAACTGTCAGTAGGGAAAGAGAAGAAAATGCTCCCTGATGGAATTTTTCTGAGGTATTGCTACTGCACAGAGACAGGCCCTCCCAGGAGTAAGCCAGTGGGGAGCCAGCTGGGGATATCAAACCAAGGTTCACTCCTGGGATCTGAGGTGTCTGGGGGGAATATACAAAGGAGCTTCCTGTGGTTAGACAATCTCTCATAACTTCACACCCAGAATATCCTAGCACAAAGACTTGGAGATCAGCATTTGATTCTTATACTTAAATAATGCCTCTCTGAAGAGATTCTCACAGTTACCTTCATTTACTAAGTGCTTATTTACTGGGTGCCTACTATGTAGCAGGCACCATGTTAGGTGCATCAGAATTAAAAATGAAGAAGCAGCCCGGCCCTCAAAGGACTCTTGAACAGGTTTAATACAGTGGAAGGGGGAAGGAGCAGAGTAGGGCACCTTCTTTCCCATTCCACTGGTAGAGAATCTAAGTCCCCAAAAGTGAAATAATTCAAAAGATCTACCCTTAAGTCATATACCTTACCTATAGACATTACAGTGGATCTTTAGAGAAACAACGATGACAGTCTAAAGTTATCCACCAGGGCAGTTCTCTGCCATGTACAAAAGGCTTCAAAGTCTACAAATATGAGGCTTGCTCAAGAGCTCAAAATACTCA
>NW_007105460.1:0-585 GCF_000164805.1 Carlito syrichta
AAAATGTAATCTGAATTTAAATGAAAACCCTAAGTTAGAATTCAGTTCCATTCTTTAACTAGCTGAAAGAAATATTAGGGAACAAATTGTACCAAATTGTTGGTAATTTGCATTAAAGAGGGTGAAATTGAATTTTTTGTTTAAGTCAGTAGACATGACGGTGTTTCATTAAAGTTAAACAGTGGGCCGTCGTCGAGCAGAGCTGCCCTCGGAATGGGATCCCAGATCATCCGGCGCGATTGATCAGATACCGCAACCCGGCCGGGAACACAGCGAGAAGATGAAGGCCCAGCGTGGGGTGTCGCTGCAGAGACTTCCGTGACGTCGCTCCATGGCAGCGACAGGAGGCGGTGGGCTGACCTTCCCACACCGCAAGAGGACAGGGGGCTGTGCCCTGAGCGATCTTGGAGTCCCACGAGAGCCCTCCTGCACGTGCAAGGACGCAGATGTGACACACAACACATGGCATCCATGGAGACGTGGGCACACACACAGACTTTCAAACCTCTCCATAGTATTTTATCTCAAAATTGGGGGGATCCTCTTCCATTAAATGGCTCTTGCCCTCCCTTAGGTGCTGGATGG
>NW_007105461.1:0-691 GCF_000164805.1 Carlito syrichta
GAAGCCAAGCTAGAAAGCTAGAGTGGAGAGGTTGCCATTTTAAAGCAGCCAAGTGGGCAAACCCTTTGGGTATCCTCCCATTGTGGGAGCTCTTCTGTCTTCTCAATGAATCCTGCTTTCAAACTAAAAAATAAAAATAAAATAAAAGGCAGCCAAGTGCAAGGTGATGAATGACTTGAGAAGCAGTTGACAGAGAGGGGGGATTGAAGCTGGCTTGTGTTACAGAGGAGATACCAATAGGTCCCCAGGAGACATGGAGGGAGATATGAGAAAAAGCTGTGTAGTGACTTTCTAATTCTTGAAAGTCCTCAATTCTTCCTGAAGCCAGAGCCCTTAGAATACATGACAACTTGCCTAGACTAACATGAGTTGACTTCTGGTCCTCACAACACAATGTTCATGGCACCAGTCGATTTCTTAGAACAAAAACTGGGTGCACCAAGTAGCCATCTGTGAGCATAAAGCCTCTGAGCCTTAGTCATAGATGACACTGAATTCTGAGATCACTTTGTATTGGTCATTTATTTCCTTCCATTTAAATGATGTCCCATTGTAGGGGACATACTCAATCCATATCAGCTTTTGAGGCCTCAGTCTTGAATAAGAACAAGTAGCAATTGCCATACATGGGACAAAAGATAGAAACCAAATGAAACAGCAAAGTGGAAACTGGAGGAAACAACATACTTCG
>NW_007105462.1:0-726 GCF_000164805.1 Carlito syrichta
TAGAATCACAGAATACCAAAATGTCAGAATTGGAGGTGACTTTACAGATTAGACAAATTAGTTCATCTATTTTCCACTGGGGAATTGGAGATAATCAGTAATTTGCCAAATTATTTAAGTTAACATTCACGAGTCACCTAGTCTGGTACCTGGCAATGGAGCCCACCGCCCCCTATGTCAATACTCTTACCATGGTCTCTCAGAGACTCAGACACAGAGCTGAGGTGGTCATAGGGTCTTCTGACTCCCCATCCCTGAACGTTGCAAATGTGATAAATCAGCCTCGTGCGAGGCCCTTGCTCGTGCCTGACATCTGGACACTAGGCCTCACCAGAAGACTCTCCGTTCTCCACCTCTAGATAGCACCTCTGGCCTTCCTGATTTCTGGTCAGTGGGTCAAGGATATTAAGTTGCATCTGTTTTAGAACCTCCTAACCGTGCCAATGCTACTGTGTTGTTCTGGGTACTTCCTATTTAACAGTATTTCCTTTGGGGATGGGCTTTCGTGGCTGGCACTCTCCTGTGGGAGGGACCAGTGGACACTGGCCCGAGTCCAAGCAGCACAAAGCAACAGGCAAAACTCTTTCCATTGAGCTGTGTTTCCATGGTTGGTGGTCCACCCATGACTGCAGAGGCTGTCTTTCCAAGGGGCTATGCGATTGTTGATGCCATCGGCCCCCCTGCTTTTGAGGCCGAACAAGGACAGGACTCTGCTCGCTCGTGTAT
>NW_007105463.1:0-774 GCF_000164805.1 Carlito syrichta
AATGTCATTACTGAATGTGTCTGTGAGAGTGGAAGGGGTTTTCACCTGTGATCACTATCTGACTTATTGGACTCAGTGGACCAGATTGCTCTTCCCAACATGGGTGGGTGTCACCCAATCCCCTGAGGGCCTAGATAGAACAAAACACAGAGAAAAAACCTCTCCCCTTTGCTCCCTCCCTTCTTGCATGCCCTATGCCTGGTACGTAGGTCTTCTTCTGCCCTTGGACTGGGAGTCACACCCTGGAGTCTCCTGGTGCTCAGACTTTTGGTCTTAGACCTGATCACACCACTAACTTTCTTGGATATTCAGGTTACAGACAGTAGGTGGGGGGCCTTCTCATCCTCCATAACCACACACATCAATTCATCATAGTAAATCCATACATAAACAAGTGTGTGTGTATATATATGGAGGGTGCCGAAAAAGTATACGCAACTTAAGAAAGGAAAAAAAAAACTATTAAAATTGTAATGCTCAATACATACTGATAACAAAAGATGAATCCAAGTTACATTTGACATCTGCAAGTACAAGAGCTACTCAAAGTGATTCCCATCAGCATCCAGACACTTCTGATGATGGTGAACGACTGCAGGACTTGTTCCTGGGCAAGGCCTCCCAGATCTTCCTTTGTGCACATCACATACAGTCCCATGCATCTCAAACTTATCATGAACATGTGAAATTGTTAAGAATGTTGGAGGTTCTGTTGTATACTCACGCCTCCATTGTCACACTTCCACAATGCTTTCAAATTTCATATAACATTTC
>NW_007105464.1:0-649 GCF_000164805.1 Carlito syrichta
ATTTGGACTAGCAGAAAAACAGGTTTTCCAAGCATTTCAAGCCTGCTGTTGGGGGGAATCAGTCTGGACCCTGCCACTTGGAGCAGTATTTTAAGTCAGTACAGTAGTTCTTGATAAACATCAACACACCTCACTTAATGAGTAAAATGTTTTTAAACAATACTCTCGCAACAGTGTGTACTTTGCTTCTAAGCTTTCTTGACAACTTAGTTTTTTGTTGTGTTTTTTTTTTGAGTTGGAGTCTCTGTCACCCAGGCTGGAGTGCAGTGGCCACTCCCAGCCACCGCAGCCTTGACTTGCTGGGTTCCAGCGATCCTTCCGCCTCAGCCTTCCAAGTAGATGGAACTAAAGGTGCATACTACGACGCCCAGCTAATTTTTGATTTTATTGTAGAGATGAGGTCTCACTAATTTGCCCAGGTGGGTCTCGAACCCGCGGGGTCAGGCAATCCATTCACCTCAGCCTCCCAAAGTGCTGGGATTGCAGGCTGAGCCACCGAGCCCGGCTGACAACTTAGTTTAAGTGATTATTTAGCATCTGGGTTCTCAACTAGACTGTAACCTACATGATGACAGGGATTGGGTCTGTTTTATTTGTCATTATCTATTCATTACTGACCATATATTAGGGTCGTGAATATTTGGGAAAT
>NW_007105465.1:0-787 GCF_000164805.1 Carlito syrichta
AAAAGTCGAAGTCTCGAGCATGTCGAAAAACGGCACGAGCACGTCAAAGACGGTATGCGGAAGGTTTAGGGAAAGAAAGGTACGAAGGGAATCCCACAAACCATCTAGCTTGCCAAAAACAGTCAGATCGACGAATCCGCCATTAATCTCAAGCACCGACGTTAGGCCAGAACGAAATTAGATCAAAGTAACAGAATTTTCTTAAAAACCTAAATCCATCGATCCTCAGTAAACAGCGGCATCGTTTAAAAGCGGTCCAATAGAATGCTCTCATTCGGACGGGGCCCATCGATCTTTCAGTCTATCGGTCAAATACGATTTCAGTTGAATGCCTTAAAACATAAAACTCTGCTTCCGTAGTACCTTTCCGGACCGAAGTCGTCAGCAAACTCACGTCTTTAGATTCCAACCGTGAAGGGTTTACGTCAGGTCAGTCAAGACGGCCGGAGTCTAAAGGGCGTCATTCAGTGCAAATCGCTAGCAACTTTGAAGTCCTTCAAAACTCTCATTCAAGACGTGTGTGGGCCGGGCTCGGCGGCTCAGCCTGTCATCCCACACCCCGGAAGGGTGAGGTGAGCGAATCGCCCGACCCCGCGGGTTCGAGACCCGCCCGGGCGCCTCGGCGACACCCTATCTCCACACACACACACACACACACACACACACACACACACACACGCAGGCACGGTAGCGCACGCCTGTAGTTCTCCCGCCAGGGAACCCGGCGAGACCTCATCTCTACATAAATCAAAAATAGCCGGGCGTGGTAGCACGTGCCCGTAGTTCC
>NW_007105466.1:0-456 GCF_000164805.1 Carlito syrichta
TACATTATTCAAGTGTAATAGTTAGTATATGATTTATAAAAGAATTAACGATAAGGTATTAGCTTAATAGGATATAGCATAGTATTAAAGTCCAATAACTAGATCATATGAAAATTAAAGTTTAGACATATGAAACATGAATTATAGTAAAGTTTTGTAGTTTAAGAATAAGTTTTAACTGAGTTATAAGGCGTTATGTTAAATTGTAATAGGTTAATAGTATAGTGTTAAGTTGATAATATTAATTGTTAAAAATATTGGGAATCAGTGAACTTGGATTGAACCTAGAGTTAACTCAGGAAAGTTTTTTGTATTAATCAGGGTATAGAGCAAAGAGTATAATATGAATGATTCGTTGAACATTATGGAAAACACAAGTGAACGATTTGTATTGAAATTGTGCACCTGTGACCTTGATGTAAGCACGGCAGGCATCATGGAATTTGAATTGTTTGC
>NW_007105467.1:0-748 GCF_000164805.1 Carlito syrichta
ACATGAGAGTCGAAGAATGTGTGGTCACCAACACTTTTCTTTTTGAGTTGGAGTCTCACTCTGTCACCCAGACTGGAGTGCAGCGGCCGCTCCCGGCCACCGCAGCCTCTAACTGCTGGGCTCTGGCAACCCTTCCGCCTCAGCCTTCCAAGTAGTTGGAGTTACAGGCATGCACTACCACACCTGGCTGATTTTTGGATGTATCGTAGAGATGAGGTCTTCTGCCTAGGCGGGTCTCGAACCCGCAGGCTCAGGCGCTCACAAACTTATTATTATAATGAAGCAAGTGTCGCGATCGGGCACTTTTCTTCAATGAATTCTACTCTGGGAATAAGTGTGCCTGTTGCAGCTGATTCAAATCTTTTCATTTGCTCTTCTTCTGCCCCTCATGAGGCTGACATTTGCAAGTACAGAGGCAAGCAAGCTTCTCTGTGAAATGACTCACTGCTATTGAACTCTGATCACCCTTTTATATTTATAAAGTTTTGCGAGTCACATTTCAAATGGGAAAAATATCAAGAATGGAATTTAATTGTTAATTTATTCGTGGTGGTTGCAGGCAATGGCTCCCCAGTCATGAAAGGTGTGTGAACCTGGGTGCTCCTCAAAGCTGGGCTAAGTCAGTCTCAGCTAATCAAAAAGGACTCTTTGGGGAATCATTTCTTCACTGCTCCCCGTACCTTACATGTCTTTTATCTTTGCATGCATTTAATTAAAGTGTTTCCAACTCCACTCCCTGCACAAACCT
>NW_007105468.1:0-888 GCF_000164805.1 Carlito syrichta
AAAACCTACTTGGTCGTGATGGATAATTTTTGTTGTTGAATTCAGTTTGCTTGGATCTTGGTGAGAATTTTAGCATCTATGTTCATTAAAGATATTGACAGTAGTTCTCTTCTTGATGGATCTTTACCTGGCTTGGGTGTCAATGTGATGTTAGCATTATAAAATGATTTGGGGAGAGTGCCATCTTTCTCAATCGCCTGGAATACTTTCAATAAGATTGGTATCAGTTCCTCCTTTTATGTTTTGTTGAATTCTGCTGGAAAGCCATCTGGTCCAGAACTTCATGTTGGTAGTTTTCTTATGACATAATCAATTTCCTTGATTGTTATTGGCCTATTTAGAGTCTCAGTGTCTTCTTGTTTCAGCCTAGGAAGGTTGTGTGATGTCAGAAAGTCCTCCATTTTCTTTAGGTTTTCAAGTTAGTTTCCATACAATTGTACATAGTATTCTCTGATAATATTTTGTATTTCTTCTGGGTCAGTTGTGACTTCATATTTGTGTTTCTGATTGAGTTTATTTGGGCTTTTTCTCTCTTTTTCTTGGTCACTCTGGTTAAAGGACCATCTATTTTGTTTATTCTTTCAAAGAACCAACTTTTTGTTAGTTTATTTTTTGTATAATCTTTTTGTGTTCAATGTCCTGGATTTGGGCTTTTATTTTGGTGATCTGGATTCTTCTGCTGAAGTTAGGGTTTTGGTGGTCTTGCATTTCTAGCATACTTGGGTGACTTGTTAGGCTAACTTGTGATCTTTCCATTTTCTTCATGTGTGTTTGTAAAGGTATGAATTCTCCTCTTACTACTGCCTTCAAGGCATCCCAGAGGTTTTGGTAAGATGTTTCTTCATTTTCATTTCTTTCTTGGTACCTTTTAATCTCTGTTTTGATTCC
>NW_007105469.1:0-762 GCF_000164805.1 Carlito syrichta
AGAAATTGAGACCCTAAATAAACCAATAACAATCAAGGAAATCGACCATGTAATAAGAAAACTTCCTACAAAAAAAAGCCCTGGTCCAGATGGCTTGCCAGCAGAATTCTACAAGACATTTAAGGAGGAGCTGATACCAATCCTACTGAAGGTATTCCAGGCGATTGAAAAAGATGGAACTCTCCCCAAATCATTTTACGAAGCCAACATCACATTGATACCCAAGCCAGGTAAAGATCCAACAAAGAAAGAGAACTACAGGCCAATATCTTTGATGAACATAGATGCTAAAATTCTCAACAAGATCCTAGCAAACCGGATTCAGCAATACATCTCAAAAATCATCCATCATGACCAAGTAGGCTTCATTCCTGGCATGCAAGGCTGGTTCAATATTCGTAAAACCATAAATGTAATTAAATACATCAACAGATGTCAAAACAAAAACCACATGATCATATCACTAGATGCAGAAAAAGCTTTTGATAAAATCCAGCACCCTTCTTGATAAAAACCCTTGAACATCTAGGCATACGGGGAACATACCTCAAAATAGTAAAAGCCATCTACGAGAAACCCACAGCCAGCATACTCCTAAATGGACAAAAATTGGAACCAATTCCCCTGAAAACTGGAACTAGACAAGGATGCCCACTCTCTCCCCTCCTGTTCAACATAGTATTGGAAGTCCTGGCTAAAGCAATCAGAGAAGAGGAGGCAATCAGAGGTATTCAAATAGGAAAAGAGGAAGTCAAGTTATCT
>NW_007105470.1:0-743 GCF_000164805.1 Carlito syrichta
GCCCCACCAACCCACCCCTGCCCTTGCGGCTACTCTTTAACCTCCAGTGGACGAGGCCTCTTGCTTCTGACTTCTGTTCCATTTATTAACGAAACAGAAGGAAAGTCGTCAGAGCATCTACCCTGCAGGAGGCCAGTTTTCATGTGAACATTCTGTGGTTGGGTGGCTAAATTTGCATCTTATGGAGATTTTCTCGGTGAGACTTCTTAGAAAGGTCAAGAGAAAAAGCATGCTGGAGGGAGGCAGGAGAAGGACCTGGGCCAGCCAGGAGAGGTCAAGAGGCTGAGAGTTGCCCAGGAAGTGCTGGGAAGGAGATGGGACGGGGAGTGAAAGGGTGACTGCCTATCAGCGCCTGTGGGGCAGGGGAGAGGTTGGTCAGTGTGTGTACTAGTTTGCGATTAGAGGAGCGTGAATTCAGGTGTGCTATGGCACTGTATGGTGACCCTGGCAAATAACGATGTCCTGAATATTCCAAGATAGCCAGGAGAGAAGTTTTTAAATGTTATCACCACAAAGAATAGTGAATGTTCAAAGTGGTGGATATGGACTCATCTTGATTTGGTCATTGTATTATGGTCTGAGTAATGCTCAACTGCTCCCCTTGATACCAATAAATCAAGAGGGCAGGGACCTGGTGGAAAGAAGTGCATGTATGACTTCGAATCCAGGGAGCACAGCCAGACTCGAGGTCTTTCTAAAATGGTTCTGTTCACCCTCCAAGTTTTTACAGTTCACTTTTATCA
>NW_007105471.1:0-844 GCF_000164805.1 Carlito syrichta
TTGACTTCTGATATTCACTGATCTGTTTTGTGTCTTAATGATTTTATCATTTAGAATTTTATGTAATTTAATTAAAAAGTTGTTTTTATGTCTGGCATCATTTAGTGAACTTACCACTTAAGAATCATTTGTGGGCCAGGCTCAGTGGCTCAGCCTGTAATCTCAGCACTTTGGGAGGCCGAGGCGAGTGGATTGCCTGAGTCCGAGGGTTTGAGACACACCCAGGCATCTTGGCGAGAACTCCCCTCTGTAATAAATCAAAAATTAGACGGGCATGGTAGGACGGGCCCGTAGTTCCAGTTACTTGGAAGGCGGAGGCAGAAAGAACGCTGGACCCAAAAGGTCAAGGCTGTGATGGCTGAGAGCATACCACTGAATCCAATCTGGGTGACGGAGTGAGAATCCAACTCAAAAAATAAAAAAAAAGAAGAAGAATCATTTATGTTGTAATGAGCCTTATTAGTTCCTTTTTTCCTTAACTGCTGAATACTATTTTATCATGTGATACAGGTTGGATTCAGTGACTTATGCCTACAACTCCAATATTATGGGAGTCTTATCTAGGAGAATTGTTTGAGGCCAAAAGTTTGAGACCAGCCTGATAAGCATAGCAAGATCCCATGCCTGGAACACACTGGCACCTTTAGCTGTTCAGGAAGATGAGAATGGAGGATCATTGAGCCCAAGAATCGAGAATGAAACCACGTCTGCAAGCCAGCCTGGGCAACAAAATGAGACCCTGTCTATAAAACACAAAATATGCTGATCCACAGGAGATAAACCTTGAATTAGAAAACTTGAATCTCTTGTAATGGACAGTAAGCCCATCTGCTCTGCCCTAGAG
>NW_007105472.1:0-735 GCF_000164805.1 Carlito syrichta
CAGACACATACCAGAGCAGGACCCTTTGGGCAAACTTTGATGATCACTTTTGACAAATGTTCTGCTTGAGCATAATGTAGTTACTCCAATGCTTTTAGAAATGACTACACTTACAGTATTACAATCTTTACATAGTGAAAACCAAAACACATCCTGGTCCCCCCTTCTACACTCAACCACACACCCTCTCTCTGTGCAGTCAGGTTTCCTTTTTTTTTTAACAGATAATAGTTTATTGTACAAAATTAAGGCCTTCGTATTTCATAGTTCACTACAGGTAAAGAAATGCTAGATAATGTATGTCCTTCAGAAAAATTTCACTTTCACTCCCCTCTATCTCCAACTATTAAAATGACCCGACCGAATGTTATCAAAACAAACACTGTAAATGATACCAAGTCCTTTAAAGATTACTGTCCCAGATGTTATTTCTTGGCATAGGTGATCTTCATGGCAGGGGATTGTGTGATTTTGAATCCTTGTAAAGCATCCCTGGCAGTACCAGCCTTTTCATCATTTTCAAATTCAGCAAAGGCAATGTCATGCCTCCCAGGTACCTAATGTACTTCCTTGAAACCAGGGAACTGATTAAGCAGCATGGATAACATCATCTCATTAGTCCCTTCTAGTAAGTTATTAAGAATAAAATATAGTTTGAGGGTATCAGGACTTGGGGATTTGGTTTTGTATTTCCTTGGGTATTAGCTGAATTTGGCATTCCCTGGCCAGGATTTT
>NW_007105473.1:0-768 GCF_000164805.1 Carlito syrichta
TGCGCTCCCACACCAGGCTGATTTTTTGATTTATTGTAGAGATGAGGTCTCCCCTGCCCAGGCGGGTCTCAAACCCGCGGTCTCAGGCAATCCACTCACATCAGCCTCCCAAAGGTATGGGATTACAGGCTGAGCCACCAAGCCCGGCTAATGTTTCTTTAACTACAGAGAAAATGCCATTTTTGTTTTCTAATTTTTTTTATTTTAAAGATGTGGGGCACAATTCAGGTTTAGATATTAAAGTGTTCAGAAAATGTTTTTTTTCTTTTTTGCATTTGCTTCAACTGCTTATTCAATGTTCTGAAAATATGTCATCCAATGTTACAGCTACTCACCATGTGTGACTATTAAACTTAAGTGTACGTATGATGAAATCCAATTTTAAATATAGTGTCAGTTGATCAGGGTACGTTTCCAGGGCCCCAGAAGCTGTGGTGGCTGTGACTTGGGTCTGGGCCATGAGGATGTATGCTGACCAGTGTCACCAAACTTGCTTATTTACCTATTCTTTCTCCAACACACCCTGTGCCTTTGCCTCGAATTCTCTCTGTTGACTTGAAACCAATCCAATGCAGTGGAAAGGGCAGCCAAACTTCCCCACATTATCCTGAATAGCTGGAGGCCAAGTGCCCTTCAGAGATTGGTGACCATAAGCTCAGAGGCAATGTGGAAGACAAAGTAAGTGATGTGTCTATGATATAGCAAGAAACAGAGGGGTTGTGTGTTTTCAATTGTGGATCACAGACTTTCATCCTCTTCACATATGTG
>NW_007105474.1:0-813 GCF_000164805.1 Carlito syrichta
CACCCTCACACACTCACACACACTCGCATTACTTCCTTCTGCTGGACTTCCTCAAGCCTGCTCTGGCGAGACTGGGTGGATTCCCAGGGCCTTGTTGAAAGGGCACCGAGCCAGTCTCTTGTGATACACAGCTAATATTGTCTGTGTGACTTCACACAAGGTTGGGCCACCTACATAACCTTAAACAATGCAAGACCAAAGAACCATGTCTGTAGACAAATGCAATGCCATATCCTAACATAATTATTTGAAATTGGGTGGAATCATTCTTTAGAGTAAAACTCTATGCATATGCAAATAACTGAACAGCTGTTGCTTACATATTTTTAAAATTATAATTTCCAGGTTTGAAATTCATGAAAGAATTAGCCTGTTGTCTTATGAAAAAACTACCAAAAAAATTGTGTTAAGTCTTCTTACACCTCTGGTGATTGTTTAGGTCAATAGAGTTATTGTTAAGTAAAGAAAAAAATGAAACTATGACCCACACTTTAATTATGTTTGTCTTGAGTATCTGAAAACATAAATGTCTCTCCTGCTGGATTATTGATCCAAGTTACTTCCTGAATATAATAATAATTGTATGTAAATAGTACTCTGTTTTTTTCAAATACATTATCTCATTTGATCTTCAAAACAACAGTTAAACATATATCTTTCCCTCAACCACACAAATGAGAAAATGAAGCTTAAAAACATGACAGTGTATTCAAGATATATTAATCTGTTTTAAGAACTCCACTTGTCTATTGACCCTAATCTTATGTTGTTGATATTTTTCCACTCTGCCTGCTTAAAATAAATATTCATGCC
>NW_007105475.1:0-860 GCF_000164805.1 Carlito syrichta
ATCACGGGATAAGTTATCATTTCTCGCCTTATCTGTTATCATGTTAATCACGAAATTTCTCTTTCTGTGAATGAGTGAGCATGTGATATATATTCTCCAATGAACTGCCTCTGGGAGAGGAAACTTTGTTGTGGAGAATGTGTGAGAAGTAAGCAGTAAATGTTAATTAAAGGTCAGATTGATGTTATCACTGAGGTTTCCCTGGAGTGGAGTACATTACTTTATTGGTTTGGCTATTGATCCGGAATTGTGTGGGAGTGTGCAAGTCTTCTGAAATGCATTATGCAGGCTCCTTATACTCCAAATCAAGTACGATGATAGAGTTTCAATGTCTATGTTAAACCAGGGAGCAAAGCGGTGATTTATAAATATTTTACCATAATGATTCATTAGTTGTTGTATCGATCAGCAGAATTTTTTGGATAAATAACATCATCCTGAGGGAATTTAAATAAGCTCTGTAGTCCTTCAGTATATATTAATAATCTTTAAAGTACTAACTTTCATGTGATCTCATCTTTTTATCTAATCAGGATATATCTCTTTTGATATAATTTGAAATTTCTAAGGTAGTCTCTTTTTGACAACAGTTTAAGTTTTCCTGTTTTAAAGTTCATTTGATAGGAAAAGACACAGAAGATATCATCAACCCAAAAGAATCAACGGTATCCTAGCTGTCTTTATTTGAACTACACGTATTGACAGAGCAGTTATGGTAATTTTTCTTTTTGCTTCGAGTTTGTTTCCTCAGGTAATTGAAAGAAGTGTACGTGTTAAAAAGTATCAGTGTATATAAAATAGTAAACGAAATAGCAAATAATTATGCTGTGAATATCATTTTGACTTTTCATTAGATGTAA
>NW_007105476.1:0-717 GCF_000164805.1 Carlito syrichta
CTAGTGAGCCTTTTTAAGATTTTAGATCTTCTTGGAGCAATTCAGCAGCAACACGCTGCATCTTCATTGAAATCGCTTTGACTGTGTTCCCCTTACCTTTCTCCCGATTAAGAGCTGCCCCAGCAGGGCTAATGACAGAAACATACACAAAGAGTCACTGAACTTCAGTGACCTGGGGTTTCACAGCTCTCCCCCCTCCCTCTCTCTCCCAGAGGTTAGTTTCACCAGGAACCCAGGGTGGTGAGCAACCTTCTGTTCTCTGACCTGGGGCTGATTTTTCCTAGGGAAGCTGGGATTTCAGATCACTTTTGTTTTTTGAGTTGGAGTCTCACTCTGTCGCCCAGACTGGAGTGCATTGGCCGCTCCCGGCCACCGCAACCTCGACCTGCTGGGCTCTGGCGATCCTTCCGCCTCAGCCTTCCAAGTAGCCGGAATTATAGGCATGCGCTACCACGCCCGACTGATTTTTTGATTTATTGTAGAGATGAGGTCTCGCTGCCCAGGCGGGTCTCGAACCCGCGGGTTCAGGCAATTCACTCACCTCAGCCTCCCAAAGGCACGGGATTACAGGCTGAGCCACCAAGCCCGGCTTCAGATCACCTTTTGACCTTGGCTTTCTTTCCTTCTTCTGTGATGCCTCCCTCATTCTGGTCCTGGGGAGTGAGGGGGATGCTGGAGAACCCAATACCTTCCTCCAACCCCCCTCTCAGTTGCTGA
>NW_007105477.1:0-736 GCF_000164805.1 Carlito syrichta
CCCAAACCCATATGTGTTATTTAACTTTGAAATACTACCTAAGAAATAAATCACGATGATAATAAGTGGAATGTAATGTCCTGGACTTCAGTTTGTCAAGTACATTTAATACATTAACTTTGGCCGGGCTCGGTGGCTCAGCCTGACATCCCAGCACTTTGGGAGGCCAAAGTGAGTGGACTGTCTGAGCCCGTGGGTTCGAGACCCACCCGGGCAACTTGACAAGACCTTGTCTCTACAATAAATACAAAATTAGCCGGGCGTGGTAACACGCGCCTGTAGTTCTGGCTACTTAGAAGGCTGAGGTGGAAGGATTGCTGGAGCCCAGCAGATTGAGGCTGCGGTGGCCGGGAGCGTGCCACTGCACTCCGGTCTGGGCTATAGAGTGAGACTCCGACTCAAAAAAAATACACTCACTTAAATGCAAACACAGGAATACTATTGCTTCTGAGAGACTAATCATATCTATGATGCAAGGAACATTTATTGAGCACACACGGCATCCTTAATTATTCTGAACCCTCATCAAGTTTTTATTTATTTAATCCTCATAAAAACTTTATGAAATAGGTACAGTTATCATCCCTTTGTTGCAGATAAGTAAAGGGTAATTAACCTGCCCAGTGTCATGTTGCTGTGTGAGCTGGAACTGGAGCTTGAACCC
Organism: Carlito syrichta; assembly: GCF_000164805.1. Taxonomy (NCBI): domain Eukaryota; kingdom Metazoa; phylum Chordata; class Mammalia; order Primates; family Tarsiidae; genus Carlito; species Carlito syrichta. Next base: position 665 of record NW_007105477.1, read on the forward strand.
AGGAAGTCTTGGGCGTAGCTTTCCTGATACATAAATCTAAAACCTGGTCAGTACACCCAAAGCAAGAGAGTC
>NW_007105478.1:0-858 GCF_000164805.1 Carlito syrichta
AGTGCAGTGGCCGCTCCCGGCCACCGCAGCCTCGACCTGCTGGGCTCCGGCGATCCTTCCGCCCCAGCCTTCCAAGTAGCCGGAATTACAGGTATGCGCAACCACGCCCGGCTGATTTTTTGATTTATTGTAGAGATGAGGTCTCGCTGCCCAGGCGGGTCTCGAACCCGCGGGCTCAGGCAATCCACTCACCTCAGCCTCCCAAAGGCGCGGGATTACAGGCTGAGCCACCGAGCCCGGATTGATCACTTTTTTTAAAATTGGGGTCTCACTCTGTGGCCCAGGCTGGAGAGGAAAGTGGCACACTCACAGCTCACCACAGCCTTGACCTCCTGGACTCAGGCGAGTTTTTCGTCTTAACCCTCCAGAATAGCTGCGACCACAGGCACTTGCACCCCACACCCGGCTAACTTTTTTTTATTTTGTTGTAGAGAGAAGGTCTAGCTATGTTGCCCAGGCTGCTCTTGAACTCCTGGGCTCAAGCAGTTCTTTCACCTTGGCCTCCCAAGTGCTAGGATTACAGGCGTGAGTCACTGTGCCCAGACCAATAACATGGTTTATTTGGTGGCGTTTGCATCAATAAATTCTCAGCTGGGGGAACAAAATGAATTCTGTGAATTTAGCCCCATTTGCGTCATTTTATAGGCCATCATTTAGATATCTTTGCATTATGAACAAGCAGCAATTACAATAATGAGACTAGCTGACCATCTCGTCCCATAAATGGTCGGTTCATATCATGCCAATTCCTGACTTGAAGATGTTTTGTAAGATGGCAGGAGCTGGGCTCAGTGCTCAGCCTGTAATCCCGCGCCTTTGGGAGGCTGAGGTGAGTGACTGCCTGAGCCCGCGGGTTCG
>NW_007105479.1:0-747 GCF_000164805.1 Carlito syrichta
AGCAGGTGGTGGCCATGAGTGTGCCACTATACCTCATCCGCCCTGGGTAACAGAGTGAGACTCCTATAAAAATAAAAATAGAAAATAAAAGACCGCTTACTTGTTCAGAGACACAGATAGAAAGTGACGACCAGTTTTGTGAAGGCTGGCAGTACATCATATTGCCTTCTTCAGATAGTACTGAATACGAATGTGTAAGCTGTCTGATGAAAAATTTTAGACGTTTGTGCAGGGAGTGGAGTTGGAGACACTTTAATTAAATGCATGCAAAGATAAAAGACATGTAAGGTACGGGGAGCAGTGAAGAAATGATTCCCCAAAGAGTCCTTTTTTGATTAGCTGAGACTGAGACTGACCTAGCCCAGCTTTGAGGAGCACCCGGGTTCACACACCTTTCATGACTGGGGAGCCATTGCCTGCAACCACCACGAATAAATTAACAATTAAATTCCATTCTTGATATTTTTCCCATTTGAAATGTGACTCGCAAAACTTTGTAAATATAAAAGGGTGATCAGAGTTCAATAGCAGTGAGTCATTTCACAGAGAAGCTTGCTTGCCTCTGTACTCGCAAATGTCAGCCTCATGAGGGGCAGAAGAAGAGCAAATGAAAAGATTTGAATCAGCTGCAACAGGCACACTTATTCCCAGAGTAGAATTCATTGAAGAAAAGTGCCCGATCGCGACACTTGCTTCATTATAATAATAAGTTTGTGAGCGCCTGAGCCTGCGGGTTCGAGACCCGCC
>NW_007105480.1:0-835 GCF_000164805.1 Carlito syrichta
TTCTAGAACTTCACATGGGTCTTTTGGAAGAAATATCTAGTTTTCTTTAAGCACCTGATTGTGCACGTGAAGTCACATACCACAACAGAATATATTGGTGGTACTGATAGTTGTTTTGGAGTTTGTGTTCAGTCCTTCTTGGTGGATCCTGGGTGCAACCTTAGACCCCAAATGCTAGGGAAGTGTTTTTCTTGGTGCCTGTCTATTGCCCCTGGTTACGTGTTACACTGTGACCCACCTTGGAACCTCACAGTCACATCTGTCATTGTTCCATGCGGATTCAGTCAGTCCACAAGCACAGCTCTCCAGGGAGAAAGACTGTAGCAGACACTCCCCATCTCTAGCTCATATTCTAGATACTACACGGGATTTTCCAGGAACCCTGTGTGTTCGGCCATTATTTAAATCCTAATTTATGTGACTTACTAAGTCTGAATCAGAAATAATCTATTATGGTTTTGAAAATATGAGTGGACTTAATATGGTCAATGGAACAGAAGAATGTGTTTAATCTCGATTGTCTTGAAAATTCGGGGCACGTGGTTGCTATAGTTACAGTGTCATGTGTTTGTGATGGAGAGAGGTACTTTGTGAAAAAATTAGTTTTGTACATTAAGCTACAAATCTGCCAATGGGATGCAAGTCTCTCTCTCTCTCTCTGTCTCTCTCATATATATATATATATATCTTTCTCTCTGTGTGTGTGTGCATGTATAGCTTTTGTATGAAAAATACTGAGGTTGAAAAGGGTATCCTGTTTTGATGGTAGCTCAAAGAAACATATCCTTACACATAGATTGTATGTGATTCAATTCAGTGGGAAATAACTGTACAG
>NW_007105481.1:0-737 GCF_000164805.1 Carlito syrichta
AAAGCTTGTCCAGTTTTCCTGGTGTCCAATGCTCACCAAGCCAGGTGTTCAGGCTCCTCAGTGAGCCCAGATTCAGCCAAGTGCATACCCATCCCACAGGTTTGAGTCTCAGGTCTGTGGGTTCCTCCCCTGTGTCCTCCCTCTTTTTTCATCCCCTGTGGGGTGGAAACTGCTACCTCTATTTGCCTCTGCAATACCTTCCTGTTCTCTTTTTGCCTTTTCAGTGAACTAGCTGAAAATTCATCATAACATGTTAGTTTGCTCAGGTTGTTGTATCAAAATGCCACAGACTTAGAGGTTTAAGGAACAGAGGTGTCTTGTCTGGCAGTTCTGGTGGCAGGAAATCCAAATCAATGTGTCAGCAGGGTTGCTTCTCCTGAGAACTTTCAGGGAGAATCTGGTTCATGCCTTTCCCCAGCTGCTGGTGGTGTGCCAGCAGTTTATGTATTCTCTGACTTGTAAATGCATCACCCCCATCTCTGTTTTCATCTTCCTCTGGCTCATTCTTTGTTTGCTGTCTGTGCCCAGATTTCCTCTTCTTATAGGAACATTAGTCATATTGCATTAGAGACCCACATTGCTCCAACTAATTATATCCAAAGCAATTCTAAAAGGAGGGACCTCAAAAAAGGCATTTATTTATAAAATGTTTTGTATTTGTCTTTACTTGTTTAGACTTCAGTCACCACCAATATACTCTCTGTGTGATGCAATATATCTATTGAGACACTTTTTTC
>NW_007105482.1:0-439 GCF_000164805.1 Carlito syrichta
GGAAGAATCAACATTGTGAAGATGTCGATCTTACGTAAGACAATCTACAAATTCAATGCAATACCCATCAAATTACCAGCAACATTCTTCTCAGACCTAGAAAAAACAACACAGGAATTCATATGGAAACACAAACATCCAAGAATAGCCAGAACAATCCTCAGCAAAAAAAACAAAGCAGGTGGTATCACAATACCAGATTTCAAACTTTACTATAAAGCTACAATCATCAAAACAGCTTGGTATTGGTACAGGAACAGGCATATAGATCAATGGAACAGAATCGAGATTCCAGAAGCAAAACCTCAATTTCTCAACCAACTCATCTTCGACAAAGCCCCCACCACCTACCAATGGGGAGAGGAAAACCTATTCAGTAAATGGTGCTGGGAAAATTGGCTGACCACATGCAGAAGATTGAAACAGGACCCCTATCTAG
>NW_007105483.1:0-680 GCF_000164805.1 Carlito syrichta
GCAGTAGCCCGGGCTGGCCTCGAACCCCTGGGCTCAGGCAGTCCTCTTGCCTCGGCCTCCCAAAGTGCTGGGATGCCAGGATTGGGCTGCCATGGCTGGCCTTTTGTCCTTTCGATGACAAACATGATGTAAAGAGGTATCGTACACAGTGTGAAGATACCTTATGCACACACGCTGTCTGTGTTCACCACGGTTTTTCTGAGAATCAGAATCGGCTCCTGGGATGCCGAAGGCTGAGCATCCAAGGATGTGCTCTTTGCGACCTGGAGGCCCAGAAAAGTCAGTAGTGAGGCTCAGGCTGAGTCCAGAGGCTCAAGGAACAGGAGAGCCGTGAGGTCAACCCCGGGGCAAGAACAAGAGGGATCAATGTTCCAGCTGAAGCAGTGAAGTGGAGAGATAAAATTCTCCCTCCTCTTATTTTGTACCTTCAAGCCCTCAGTGGACTGAATCCCACCCACCCTCGTTATGGAGAAGCATCTGCTTGTTCAGTCACTAAGACACATACCAGTGTTTTCCGGATATATCCTCACAAATGCACCAGAAATCACGTTACACTAGAATCTAAGCATCTCAAGGTCCAGTCATATTGATACAGAAGATAAACCATCACGCTGTTTTTTTATCACATAGAGATCCACTCGTTTACTTATCAGACGCTTCATGAAAAGCTTACTTATGCC
>NW_007105484.1:0-752 GCF_000164805.1 Carlito syrichta
CAATATCTACTCGGCACAGTAGCCTCCCTCGGTTCCAGGGCGCCCTTGGATACCCAAATCTGCAGAGATGCTCAAGTCCCTCATATAAAATTCAGTAGTATTTGCAGATAACCTACACGCATCCTCCTCTGTGCTGTACATCCTGTCTAGATTACGTATAATACCTAATATAATGCAAATGCTATGTACATAGTTGCTATATTGTATTTTTATTTGGGTTATTTTTTTTCAAATATTTTTGATCTGCATTTTATCAATTCCATAGATGTGGAGCTCCCAGATACAAGGGCTCACTGTAGGGCTTTCTTGACACTATTATTTTTACATAAGTACTTTTAACTCAACTGAGTAATAAAGTAAAAGATACATCATATTTTACAAAGTACATCAGGAAAATGAATGTTATAGGTCGAGTAAACGTTAGTTGATGTTTATTGATAATGGAAAATCAAAAAGAATAAACTTGTCACATATATCCCACTTTTTGTATTTAATGTAAATTTTTCAATTATTACTTTTTCATCCTTACAAAAGATAATAAAATAAAAGTCTTAAAGGAGAGTAAAATATTTCAAAAATTCCTTGAGTTATGTCTCTGGTTTCTTTAGCCAACGGTCTGTCATCTTAAAGCTGGGAAATAAATTATAAGTCAACAACAAATTAAAGATCAAATGCTTCACACTCACAATTCACAACATACAGATATACCATCTAATAATTAGCTATTTACATAATCCCTGAAGAACTGCAAA
>NW_007105485.1:0-766 GCF_000164805.1 Carlito syrichta
CCATGGGGCACCTTTCATCAATAAGGGTACCTGATCACAAGCCAGGTTAAGTGGGGACCAAAGTGAGGCCCAAACTTTACCTGTACAATGACCAATTTTATAGCTAACCCTAAACTGTACCATCTTTAAAATAAAAATTAAAACAAAAGCAAAAATAAATGAATGACTGAATGAAATGATGAATGAATGCCTAAATGAGTATAAGCAAAAATAAATGTATGCCATAGATAATAATGGGTGCCATGGTTTGAATGTTTGTATCTCTTCCAATATTTATTTGAAACTAAATCCTCAAAGCAACAAAATTGAGGTGATTGTGTCGTGAGGCTGGAGTTCTCATAAGTGGGAATAGCAACCTTATCAAAGAGGTTAAAGGAAGCATCCTAGGCCTTTTTCTTATCTCTACACACAAAGACACAGAATTCAAGGTGCCATCCTACATGCAGAGAATGTAGCCTCACCAGAAACTAAATCTGCTGATGCCTAGATCAGGAACTTCCACCCTTTCATAACTGAGAAATAAATTTTTTTATAGGTTACCCAGTCTTGGATATTTTTCAATGGCAACTGGAAAGTCTAAGGAAGAAATTAGTGAAAAGGAGCAGTGTGCTGCTATAACAGATATCTAAAAATGTAAAAGCTTCTTTGGAACTGGGTAATGGGTAGAAGCTGATCAAGTCTGGAAGTGGATGCTAGAAAGAGACTATATTGCCATGATTTTTTTTATTACAACATTTAATTGTAAGGATTGAGCAGTGGATACTAG
>NW_007105486.1:0-839 GCF_000164805.1 Carlito syrichta
TGTTAAAATATTATAAAACAATTCATTGTTCATTTGTTTAAAATATATACTGAAAAGCTATAATAATACTTGATTGCCGCTCCAAGGAACATGAATAATGCATTTCAGAACACTTGAACACCCCCACACAATTCTGTATTAATGACTGAGCAAGTAGTAATTTACTCCACTCCAGCAAAAATTCAGTGATAACAGCAATCTGACTTTTACTTCACACTTACTGCTTATTTCTAACACATTGTCTACAACTAAGTGTCCTCTCCCAGAGACAGTTCATTGGAGAGTCACTATCACCTGCTAATTCATCCACAGAAAGAGAAATTTAGCAATTAACAGGAACACAGAGAATGGGAGAGATGATAACATACCCCACCATGAAATTAGGAGATAAATAAAGGGGCCTGGCCACTTCAGCTACCAATACCTGAATTACAATTAAACAGGACTTTTGTCACTTCTTTCCTGGGCCATAGGGCCAATTATCTAAAACTCTTCAAAAACATACCAGAGCAAGTCCCTTCCACCAAACTCAGATAATTACTTTTGACAAATGTTCTGCTTGAGCATAATGGAGTTACTCAAATGCTTTTAAAAATGACCACACTTAAAACAGTAAAACAATCTTTACAAAGTCAACCTAATAACACATCCTGGTGCACCCCTCTCCCCCAAACACACACCCATACAACCTCAGTGCATGCAGTCGACTTTCTTTTGGCCATTGATAACAGATGGTAAGGTGGTGAATAAATATTTAATTTATGCAAGCAAAATCCTGAAAGACTGAATACCCGAAGCACACTGTATAGAAATATCTTTTTTAAAAAACTCCATTTACA
>NW_007105487.1:0-788 GCF_000164805.1 Carlito syrichta
CTTCAGTTCTCTTTAGTACTATGTAGCTATCAGTACTCTTTCTTACGTGTCTTTCTTCACCTCTTCCCAGCCCTGTGTCTCGTTCTCACCTGATAGATGGTATGTATATCTGTTTTCCCTCTCGCGCTTCTCTCTTTCTAACTCCCTATTGACCCGCCCTTCCTCCATTATTTTCCTCTTCTATATGCCCCCTTTTTAAATCTAGGGACCAAGACTGCAAACTGCTGAATAGACAGACTGTAAAGCAGAGGGAAAAGTGAACAAAACCAGAAGACCCTCATAAGGAAGAACAGGTCATTGCAGAAGAGAAATAAAAGCAACCCCACCTTCCCTCAAAAACAGAACTGAAGAGGGGGAGGGAAAGGGGTAAAGGGAGAAAAATCTACAGAAATGAAGAAAAACCAAAAGAAGAGTATGGGTCTCTCCCAGACGCCTGGGAGAGCAGACACTGAGAAAATTGACTTTGGAATACAAACAATGAAAAGTCCCCAGAATGAAGGGTCTCAAAATGCAAATGTAGATATCAAAACAATAATGGAGAGACTAAAAAGAATTGAGGAGACACAAGAAGAAACTAGGAAGGAGCTGATATCTGAAATAACAGTAATAAAGAATACTGTGAATGAAATAAATAACAAATTGATAAGCATGGAAAGCAGAATTACCCAAGCAGAAGAAAGAATCTCAGAGCTTGAGGACCAAATATAGAAATAACCCAAACTCTTAAAAACACAGAAAATAAGCTAAAAAAGACAGAACAAAACCTTCAAGAGATGAGTGACTACCTC
>NW_007105488.1:0-610 GCF_000164805.1 Carlito syrichta
ACAGAGGCACCCCACCACCATATTGAAGGTGGTGCAGGACCAACAGATCCGATCTCTGTGACTGATGGATCAACTATTCAGGGCTTGACCATGGCCCAAAGGCAATATCCTGAGAGCACAAACTTCAGAGGGACCTGATGAGTGCTGAGTTCCAGGCACCCCATCCCCTACCCTGAACCAGCTCTGGGACAAAGCGTGTGGCCAGAAGGGAGGAGGAAGAACTCCAAAGAGATCAGTGGTGAGTCTTGGGCTGACACAAATCCCCTCCTTCCCAGTGATCCTCTGAATGTCAGATCCACAGAGCTGGTCCATGACTGGGAGGGACAAACAAAGGTGGAGCCTGGACGTCAGTCACAATAGGAGAACTCCATTCCAGGATAGGCCTGGTTGTGGCATCCCAGTAAGAGGATACACCTGGGGAAGAGACAATCCTGAACCTCCCCACCAGAGATCTCCCTGACCATAGAAGAGTTACAGAGGAGCCCTGCAGCCACACCAACTTCAACTGTCCTTCTCCCTAGCACCATTTCCTGAGAAGAGAGGGAAAGATGTGACTCTTCAGGAGAGACCTGATTACAGGAACAATTACAGCGCCTGCCACAAGAGGGCA
>NW_007105489.1:0-814 GCF_000164805.1 Carlito syrichta
AAAACATTCACTTTCTTAAGTACATGATACAAATGTATTCTAGACCCTTAAATCCACTGAGAACTCACACTCAACACTATGACAAGAGAATTGCTTTTTTTTTCTTCATCTGTATTCATCTCTGTGGGGTGTTCTATCAGAAAGGTTTCCAAACATTGTGTAATCATGACTCGATTCAAACTTCAAATTCAAGTAAGATATTACATGGTAGCCCAATATGTAAAAAAAAAATAAAACAACAACATGACAACAAGCTGCTCTGATTGCAGGAAGTTGAAACACAGCCTCTCTACTACACACCCCCATGCTCTCTGCTGTAATTCCATGTATCATTTTATAAATCAAATAACTTTCTTAACTTGTCCATGTCAGAAACAAACCCAAGTCATCTCCACAGACACTGTATTTCTCCAAAGAATACAAATGAAAACCACAACTTCACCACAAAACAGATGACACAATAATTTCTGTGTTAATCTTATTCCTGTTATTACACATCAGCCAAGGTTGGACACATACTCAATCTCACAGGAGAGTGTAAAAAATGTCCATTACATAAAATTCACATTGCTATCTTTCATAGAGGATGCAGAGGTTGGCAAGAAATGCTTTATTTTATTTTATTTTTTAATTGCTTTTCAAGGATTTAAGTCTAGCTAGTGATGAGTAAGCATAATAAAGTAAATAAAAAAGATGACAGGTTCCACCTCAGAAAAGATAACCCTCTTATAGTTTGAAGATGGGACAAAAGAGAGAATGAAATTTAAACTATTTTTTGAAATAAAAGGATTTAATATAAACATATAATAAGAAC
>NW_007105490.1:0-797 GCF_000164805.1 Carlito syrichta
CTCCCCCGGAAGCCCCTCCAATTCCCTCCCAGCACAAGGTGGGCTTGTGATTTATCCCAGTTCACTGCTAGGGACATGGAAGGTCAGACCCCAGAGCCTGTGGGAGGAAGAACAGGCATTGAAGGACACATGGCCTAGGGCCCTGCCACACATTGGGAGGAGGACCTGGGACTGCCTGGTACCTGGGCCTGATTTTCACCCATGGGTTGTATCCACCCTGAGAACTTGACTGGAGGGCAGTACTGTGTGGAAACAGTCCCAGGCCATGGTCACCCTGAGATGCCCAGGGCCCTGTCCCACCCCCTGTGTTTGCTGTGTGCTTTTGGGCAAGGGTCTGCAGTTCTCTGAGCCTTGGTTCCATCTGCCCAGGGGTGGCATGCCTCTTGAAACTGGCCATCATAGGCTGGCTTCAAACCCGGTGCTGAGTGTGCAGTGAACTTGCATCCAGTGTCCATCACTGTGACCTTTCTCCTTCTCCCTCTGCTTGCCCTGTGCACACTTATGCTCTCGTTGGCTGCCTAGCGAAGAGAGGAGAGTCTCTCTGGCCATCTTAGCCATCTGGTGTTGGTGAAGGGGAGAGACGAGGGCATTGGGGATCAGGGAGCATCCCTATAGTGGCCAGATGTTGAGGGCCACACAGGGAAGGAGACCCAGCCCCGCGCCTCTTGTCTGGGAAGCCTGAGTTCTGCCTCCCTGCCTGTGTGACCCCTTCCCTGCAGAGTGGTCTTCACCGTGGTGCTGGGGGACGCTTCTGTCCCTCCACAGGTCACTGGTTCTTTGTGCCAGAGATGTTGGAC
>NW_007105491.1:0-901 GCF_000164805.1 Carlito syrichta
GCATCCACTCCCAGACTTGATCAGCCTCTACCCATTACCCAGTTCTAAAGGAGCTTTTATTTGTTTTATTTTTTAAATTTTTTGAGTTGGTGTCTCACACTGTCGCCCAGACTGGAGTGCACAGGTCGCTCCCGGCCACTGCAGCCTCGACCTGCTGGGCTCCGCCGATCCTTCTGCCTCAGACTTCCAAGTAGCTGGAACTACAGGCACGCTCTATCATGCCCAGCTAATTTTTTGATTTATTGTAGAGATGAGGTCTCGCCGGAGCTTTTATATTTTTAGCTATTTGTTATAACAATACCCTTCACTTTTCACCAATTTCTTACACTTTCCTGCTGCCATTAAAAAATACCCAAATCTGGGTAACTTATACAAAATAAAAATGTATTTCTCACAGTTGTGAAGGTTGGGATGTTTGTGATCCAGGTTTCAGCAGATTTAGTTTCTGGTGAGACTACTTTCACTAATTGCAAGATGGCACCTTGATTTCTGTGTCATCTTGTGGTGGTGATTGGAAAGGGCCTAGGATGTTTCCTTTAAACTCTTTGATAAGGTTGCTATTCGCACCCATGAGAGCTCCAGCCTCATGACTCAATCACCTCAATTTTATTGCCTTGGGGATTCAGTTTCAATATAAATATTGGAGGAGATACAAACATTCAAACCATGGCACCCATCATTATTTATGATGTACATTTATTTTTGCTTCTACTCATTCATGTGTTCATTCATTTTACTCAGTCACTCATTTGTTAAATTTTGGGTGAGTACCTACTGAGCAGCAGACGCCATGCTATGCATCATGGGGAGTAAAATCATACGAGATTACAGCTACATGTAATGACTATCATTATTAAAAAAACACAGGATGTAGATGGAACTGAACAGTTGAAACTAAAAC
>NW_007105492.1:0-890 GCF_000164805.1 Carlito syrichta
CTATACCTTTGTGTTTTCAACATGAGCTTCACATATGTGTTACTGAGATGAACTCCTGAAGCACCTGATGCAAATACTTAAACTTTATGAATTAAATCAAACTGCAGAAGAATACCTACAAAACCATACTCTGTTTTACCTTTCACTATTTTTACACATGTCTGGAAATACTCTGTATTCTACAAATAGAAATCATCTTTTGTTGACCCAATCTACTTGCTGGACACAATGAAGGACTAGCCATTAAAAAAAGTATCATTTTTCTGACACTACCAGAAAAAAGAGTTGCATATAACTTAACCGGCATTTTTTATCACCATTTCCAGGAAAATACAAATTAAAATCTATTTTTCAGAGAATTACTCTCCCTCCCTTCAAATAATAAATATTTTATTACTAAAAGACTGTTAATGTCAATGAAGAGAAAGTCATTTTCATCTTTGTGTCAAAGCAAATCATTTGTTTTGTAAAAAACTTCTGTATAATTTAAATGGATTTCACAGTGCAAACAGAAAATAATTGGTTTTGAGAATACTAAACTTTAAAAAATTATTATATTTAAGATCCAACTGAAAAGAAAAAACAGTATGGTGATCAGGGTCTTCTGAGTAACATCCACACTGGTCAAGATCCACATGCCCCATGCCATAGTCTAAATGTTTGTGTCCCCCTCCAAATTTATATGTTGAAACCTAACCCTCAAGGTAGTAGACGGAGCTAGGGTGTTTGGGAAGCAATTAGTCAAGAGGGCAGAGTCCTTATGAATTAGATTAGCCTTTATAAAGGAGACCCTAGAGAACTTCCTTCTTCCTTCCACTGTTTGAGGTCACAGCAAGCAGTTTTCTAAGAATAAGGAAGTTGCCAGATCCTTGATCTTCTACTTTCCAGCC
>NW_007105493.1:0-794 GCF_000164805.1 Carlito syrichta
TAAATGCCAGACATTTCGTTTCTTTAGTCAGATAGTAAGCACAAAAAGAACAATTTTATTATGATTTTGGTATGCTTCCTCCATTAAAAACTTAAGGTTATATGATTGCAAACTTAGAGAATATAATGAAGAAACTTATACCCCTTTACTAATGAATATAGAAAAGGCCAAAATCACCTCAATTGCTATTTCTAACAATAGGCACAAAAGCAGTGTTCTGTTTAACTTGGTTTTCGCTAAGACTTTGTCATGCCTGTGTACATCAGTGATATTGGTCTGTGGTATTCTTTGTTTTTACTTTGCGTGTGTCTGTCTTGTTTTGCTATCAGAGTAGTTCTGGGCTCATGTAGTCAGTTGGGAATTATTTCTGCCTCTTCGATTTTGGTGAAGAGTTTAAATGAAACTTATATTTGCTTTTCACCTGCTTGGACAAATTCAGCTGTGAAGCCATCAGGCCCTAGGCTCTTTTTTCCTCCCTCTCTCTTTTCTTCCTCTTGCTTTCTGCTTTGTTTTGTTTTGTTTTGTTTTTTGAGTTGGGCTCCCCATCTGTTGCAGGCTGAAGGGCAGGGCACTGACCATCCTTCTGCTTTGGATCCTCTGCTTTATTTTACACAAAACTATTTGCTGAGTCAAAGATTGAGTGAATGATGAGCCTTCACTCTTCAAGGGAATGTTGGTGCCCGCTGATTACCTAAAGAGGTTACAATTATGAAAATGGCTTAGGTAATCCTATGATCGCAAGACAGAGAGTGAAGTAAACACTAATGACGCCACTGGATGGAAATCAGGGGGAA
>NW_007105494.1:0-798 GCF_000164805.1 Carlito syrichta
AGCTCCTAGAGACATCATGCCAAGGTATGGCTTCCCTATCCAGATAGGTTCACACAACGGACCAGGCTTCATCTCTAAGGTAACATAGGGGCTAGCTCAGGTTCTTGGGGCAGATTGGAAGTTACATTGTGCATATAGACCCCAAAGTTCAGGACAGGTAGAACGTATGAATAGAACATTAAAAGAGACCCTAACTAAACTAACCCTGGAGACTGACGGTGACTGGGTGGCTCTCCTCCCCTTCACCCTCTATAGGGTACACAATTCCCCCTATAAAATGGGCCTCACCCCTTTTGAAATCATATTCGGTGTTCCACCACCTATTATTCCAAATTTAAAACCTGAGGTACTTGTTGAATTTGATGATCAGCAACTCCTTTTTTCCTTAAAAGCACTGCAAAGGACACATGAACAAGTGTGACCTGCACTAAAGGCCCTCTACGAAAATGGGCTGCCTCTGAATCCACATCGCTACCGGCCAGGAGATTGGGTGTACATCCGCAGACATCAGCACCAGACACTCCAGCTACATTGGTAAGGACCCTACGTCATCATCCTAACAACACCCACCACACTCAAAGTGGACGGGATCGTCCCATGAGTCCACTACACACACGTCTGACTGGCAGACCCCTTCGCAGTGTTTAAAGGACTACGTCCCATAATGAGAAAGCGTTACTGGACAAGGACAATCCTCTAAAAGCTAAGAGTGCGCCGCTCTCACTTATCCCCCTAAGACTAATAGTATATATATCATGTTTCTTATGTAATGCCATAGCCAACCCACAATCTATTTGG
>NW_007105495.1:0-692 GCF_000164805.1 Carlito syrichta
CTTCTCGCAGGTGGTGACAGATGAGTGCTTAGCTTCTTCCTTCTGCGTATGCTCAGCCGATTCTCCCAGAACTATGCGTAATAGAGAGTGTCCTTTCATCGGTGATTATTTCTGTCCGCTTTACCAAGATCGATGGGTATTGGTTGCAGGTGAGCAGCTTTATTTCTGGGCTCTCTGTTCTGTTGTATTAACCTGTGTATCTACTAGGAAAGCGTATCATCTAAAACTAGAATTAGACAAGGAGGTACACTCTCACCCCTTCTATTTAGCATTGTTCTGGAAGTCCTGGTCAGAGTAATCAGGCAATAGAGATAGATAAGATGTATCCAGGTAAAAAAAAAAAAAAGAAAGTCAAATTATGTCTCTTCACAGAGATACGGTTGTTTCTATATTTAGAGAACTGTAAGGACATCCCTAAATTACTCCTAGACTTAATATGAGACCTCGGTGGACTCCCAGGATACAAAATCGATGTTCAAAAATTAATAGCATGTCTATATGCCAACAGCGTTCGAGCTCGGATCCAAATCGAGAACACAATCCCAGCTGGGCTCGGTGGTTCAGCCTGTAATCCCACGCTTTGGGAGGTGTAGGTGAGTGGATTACCCGAGCCCGCGGGTTCGAGACCTGCCTGGGCAACTCGGGGAGATCTCACCTCTACAATACATCGAAGACTTAGCCGGGCCGTGGTA
>NW_007105496.1:0-750 GCF_000164805.1 Carlito syrichta
TCCGCATGCCCCCTTATCCTATCACGCCCTGGAAACCTCCCACGAGATATCCCTCCTCACTCTCCCCCCTGGTCCTCCAATGCAGCCTCCTCTCCCAAATTCACGGGATGCTGCCCACCACGTGCAGGCTGTGCTGCCAGTTTCCCTCTGTCCTGCCCCAGCCAAAGACCACAGACATGGTGGCCTTTGTAACTCTGTCCCATGCACTCACACTCACACACTCGCACACCTCACTTTTGCTGGACTCCCTCAACCGTGTTTTGGTAAGTCTGGGTGGATTCCCAGGTTCTGTTGTAAGGGCATCCAGTCAGTGTCCTCTGATACAGAAGTAATACTGTCTATGCAACTTCACACAACTTTGGGCCACCTGCATAACCTTAAGGAATGTAAGACCACCATAGACAAATGCAATGTCATACTTTAACACTAATTATTTTGAAATTGTGTGGAATCTTTCTGTAGGGTAAAAACACAATGCACATGCATTCAACTGAACAGCTGATGTTTACATATTTTTTAAATTATACTTTCCAGATTTGCAATTCATGAAAGAGTTAGATTGTTGTCTTTATCGATGAACTACCAAAAAAAATTGTGCTCAGTTTCAAAAGTTTATTGTAACCTTTCCAACTTCTTACATCTCTGGTGATTGTTTAGGTCAATAGAGTTACGGTTAAGTAGGAAAGAAATGAGACTGTGACCTACACATTAATTATTTTTATTTGTCTTGAGTATCTGAAAACAAAATGG
>NW_007105497.1:0-834 GCF_000164805.1 Carlito syrichta
ATTGCACAGAGGTGCTCTGCCTCCTAGTTTCAATCCTGCTTTGTGGGAAGGGCTATCACAGTGACGATGGGCTCTTGAGATCAAGCTGCATCTGTAACCTGACCTAGGGCTGTAACATATGTTGACACCAGGAAAATATTTCCAAAGTGGGTGTGCTGCACCTGCTGGAATCTGGAGAGGCAGGGAGGCAGAACAGCTCATGCAATACAGACCACCCCCAAAGTGATCTTCCCACTGAAAGTCTTAATAGGGAGCTAGGGGGGCATTGAGTCCAGCGGTCCACAGGACCTGGGATTCTGTGGTCTTCATGTGAATCACTGCTGGTGCCTCTGTCCTAATTCATCAGAGCACTCCAGAACCTTGCTGATGTAGAAGCAGTGCAGGTAGAAGGCCTGGGCTGTCTCTCACTGACTGGGGCTGCAGAGGCTTGGGTGGTACATAAAGAAGAAAAGTTGTCACTTTCACTCAGACCTTCCTTCTCCATGAGTGCTCTCCTGGACCCCTTCTAGCAGTGTCCAGGGCTTGGACGAGAATACAGCCCCATGGGACTGTCCAGTAAACCTCAGCTTGGATTTTCAGTTAAACCCTTAAAGTTCTATGACTACTTTTCCATATACGTTTCTTTGCTGAGAGTGGCAAATATGCATTGTTTTCAGTAGGCCATCACGTTCCTCCCACTTCCAGACATCTTTCTCATGCAATGATTTCTTTCATTTTGAATTGCTGACCAGTACTGAAATTGCTGGATTGAGTGGCATTTCTATTTTTTATATGGGGAAATCCCCATACTGTTTTCCACAGAGGTTGAAGTGACCTATATCACCAGTAGTGTGA
>NW_007105498.1:0-857 GCF_000164805.1 Carlito syrichta
CAAGTGCCACCGCAGTTTTCTTTGCTGTTGTATCCCGTCACCTGGTGTTTCATGGATATTGAGCGTTTTCCATGTGCTGTGTAGGCTACGATGATTGATACAAATATTTGTGGAGTAGATGAATGAATCCTTTTCCTTGGCCCTTTCCACCTCCCATGGCAGTGTTGCTCTGTCGTCCCTGGGTCCAACCACAGGACTCGATTCTGGCAGCTCACTAACTGCAGTGGACAGACTGGGTCCAGCGCTGACCTGTAAACTCCTATAGCACAGCGACTATCTGAACAAATTACTTCTATGTCCAGGAACCAGCAGCCTTCCTTCAGTTAAGTGGGGGTTTCATGTTTGTTTGGATTTGCTTTATTTGAATAGGTCTGCTACTGCAGGCACTAGCCCTAGTTGGTAGGGATACAAAGATGAACAACACAATGAATTTGCTACTGCTCAGTGGGAGAGAAGGAACAAGACAAGCAGTTTAATGCTTTTATGATAAAGTTAGCATCCAGGGTCTGGGTACTTGGGAACATGGGGAAGGGATTTTTAACTCAGGAAGTCAGAGAAAGTGTCCCGTCTATGTTGAGAAAATGATTGGTTGATTAAATTCACAAATAGGACACGATGACTGTAATCCCGGCAGTTTTGGAAGCCAAGACAGGAAGATCAATTGAGCCAGGAGTTTGAGATCAGCCCAGGCAACATAGCCAGAACCTATCTCTACAAATAAATATTAAAATAGATAAATGAATGACCGTGATCTATTTGGTAATTGTTTGTACAAATTTAGGGTTGATAGTAAGTCCAAACATCTATCCCATGACTGCAACACTGAAAATAGTTGTTCTTCACTTGCCAAGGATGAG
>NW_007105499.1:0-461 GCF_000164805.1 Carlito syrichta
TTTTAAGCTGCATAATTTTTATCTGCTCCAACTATTTAAGATCTGTCCCATTGGGGGCGTCTGAGGGTACAGATTATCACACATTTTCTTGTTCACGTTCCTTGAAAACCCTGAATGTTGCCTTTGAACGCTTGCGATCCATTCCTCAAAGGAGAATTCTAAAATAAGTAAATAAATACAGTAAGCAAGCAAGCCATAAGCAGCAAAGCCAGGTATCCCTGGGACCCTGATGGTTTCTTCCAAGCTGAGTGTCCCCAGCCCTCCCTGAAGCTTTTCTCTGCTCCGGGACTTTCCAATAACGCCTTCAAAATGGTCTGGTACAAAACCCTTTCAGAGTGAACAGATCACGTAAATGTGAAATGATGACATGGGTGCAGAATGGGTACAAAATGACATGGGCCCCTGATTTGTTCCTACTTCTTTTTTTTTTGAGTTGGAGTCTCACTCTGTCGCCCAGACTG
>NW_007105500.1:0-763 GCF_000164805.1 Carlito syrichta
ATCATGCAAATGTACGTGGGTCCCCAAGGCTTAGCATATATGCATTGGGTATGGCCAAGAAACAGTTGCCATGAAGCCAGAACATGTGAACCAACTCCTGCCTCCCATCAGCTGCTAACTACACCAGCACACGCATCACCACTATGGCCATGAGAGGGTAGTTAAGGATCAGTGATCGTCTCACAAGCGGGAGACATTCTGACATTATCTCTAGGTTTGAGTTCAGTGACTCATCTAAGGTCGCTCAGTAGGTGTGTCATAAATTCAGGACTAGAACCTGGCGTCTCTTTGGCAGGTCCCATGCTGGACCAGGGACAGACAGACATGCTGATTGATGATGTCTCCTTCCTCATACCCTCTCCTCCAAGACCCCATGGAAGTCCCAACTCTCTGCACTCCTGGGGCAGCATAGGGTGTCATAGGGTCATCAGAAGCACACAACTGTAACCAGTTATTCCTTGACTCCTTCCCTCTTCCTTCCTCTCATCCTATTCTGTCCTTTCCTCCCTCCTTCCTTTCTCCTTTTCCTTTTATTAATTTATTCACTGAGGTCTCTTGGATTGCCACTATAAGAAATGGGCAATAACATCCAGGCAGGGTGGCTCATGCCAGTAATCCCAGCGTTTTGGGTGGCTGAGGTGGGAGGATTGTTTGAGTTTAGGAGTTTGAGACCAGCCTGGGCAGCATAGTGAGACCTCATCTCTACAAAATAAAAAATATAGAGTTTTTGGCCAGGCATGGTGGTGCAAACCTGTAGTCCCAG
>NW_007105501.1:0-744 GCF_000164805.1 Carlito syrichta
TGGATTGCTTGAAACTGAATGAGTCCAAATGGATACAATCACACTTTTCACTGGAGCAGCTGGAGGTTCGCTTGACAAGTACAGTTGCTGACAAACTGCTAGAGCCCGGTACACAGAGGTTATTTGCAGAGTCGAAGTGCAGGGACATGTCCTTTCACACTGCCTTAGTGCCAGTCTCTGTGCTTTGTCCTGGGTCATGGGGATGCAGCTAGCCTCAGGGTTAGTTGGCAACACCACAGGAAAGCTTTCACTTCTGCAGTTGGAAAAGTGGTTGGTCAAAGGCTCAAGACTGTGGTCTTCATGCCATATGTGGGCAGAGCCTCCCCAAGAAGGGTCCGATGCAGAGAAAGAGGAGGGGAACATAGGAGGAGAGGAGTGTCTGTTAGGAGCCCAGGACCCACTTGTGCTTGCAGGATGTACAGGGAGGCAGGTTGTCTCACCTTGGGTCTTCCTGGCCATATTGATGAAGTCCTATCACCGTACGTGGTGTTTCCATGTAGTATCATGTCAATCCATGGGCTGTGTCTCCTGCGTTTACTCTAGACAAGACCATGGCACCTGCTGTGGCAAGAGGGTACAGAGAACTCGTCTGTTCCTCAGGATTCCTGAATGAAAGTCGTGCTAGAAACCCAGGATGTAATTGAATGTGGAAAACATAAGATGTCTGCAGTTGGCAACAGCAATTAAGTCACTTTTAAAGGGCTCCCTTCCCTCTCATGCCCTTAATGAAGGTAGCTTTAATTA
>NW_007105502.1:0-676 GCF_000164805.1 Carlito syrichta
TTACTTTGACATGGAATGTTCAATCTGTGATTTTTATATATTGGTTAAGTGCACTACTATCTACTCTGTGTGATATTGGCTGGACTGGAGGAGTGGCTTGAGCCTGCCTGCCTGACGCTCTTACTACCTGGTAAAAGGGAAGTACGAAGTAGCGTTGTCTCCTCGGGAACACCGTGTAGCTTGTGGCTTTTAAGATCACACCAGCCTCGGTAAAATTCTGACATTTTGGAACACTACAAATATGGGTGTACCTGGTCTGACCTCGTGCCACTCAGGATATAGAATGTAGAAGTAATTATTTTTAGAGTGGTCATCTCACTCTGTCGTTCAGGTTGAGTGCGGTGGCACAATCTCAACTCACCACCACCTCTACCTCATGGGCTCAGGTGACCCTTCCGCCTCGGCACCTCAGCCTCCCAAGTATCTGGGACTACAGGCATGTACCACCCCATGCCTGAATATTTATTTATTTTATTTTTGGTAAAGACAAGGTTTTGCTATCGAAAGGGTGTAAGTCGAAGTCAATATAGCCGAAAAGCTTGAATCCTTCCTAGGAAAAGGAGCAAAGCATTGCAGGAGGGTGTTGCAGCCAGAACCCGGATGCAGTATTACAAAGGCTACTCACACCGGGTGCAGTGGCTTACACCTGTAATTGCTCCCAGTACTTTGGAGGGTG
>NW_007105503.1:0-698 GCF_000164805.1 Carlito syrichta
CGCCTCTATATAATGTTTCACCCACACTTAAAGGTCTTTAGTAATGACAGATAATTTAAAATTTTAATCCTGGCCATGATTGACAACAATAACAAAACACCATATTAAAAAATACAAAAGTTGGGCTTATCCTGTAAAATATTAATGCTTAGACTGGAAGCTGTGCACTGCCAGGAGGGAAACAGCTGTTTCCTGGGCCCAGTCCAGTTTTCATAATCTCCCAAGTTTAACTTTGATCTGAAGGGAGCAAACACAAACTGTTTGAAGGCATTTAGAGGCAGTGATTTATTTGCAATCAACATTCTTCTTATCATCAGTTGTAAAACACAGCAAGTCAAATTATCCCATCAAGTTTTTTTGGTAAATAACATTTTTTTCTTTCTAACAACCTCATTAGACCTCGTTACTACCATAATTTCTCCAGACAGAAATTCACAATTTTATCTGCACATGCAGAGTTCCCAAATAGCACACATCTGTATTCAAAATGACTGTAAAGAGTGACCACCCTCCATGTAGAAACTGGTCAGTGTGCTAGATCAGCAAAGGAAATTCAGACTCTGAGAAAGTTGTGAATGAGCAGATTTCTTTGACTACTTAGCTTGGTGGAGAAGGTCATAGATAAAAGTTTTCTGTGACTAGATTTTATTTTTGCCTAATCACTGCAAAATGTACTTTGCGCTTTTCTAATCATTTTG
>NW_007105504.1:0-721 GCF_000164805.1 Carlito syrichta
AAGACCGCTTACTTGTTCAGCGACACAGATAGAAAGTGACGACCAGTTTTGTGAAGGCTGGCAGTACATCATATTGCCTTCTTCAGATAGTACTGAATACGAATGTGTAAGCTGTCTGATGAAAAATTTTAGACGTTTGTGCAGGGAGTGGAGTTGGAAACACTTTAATTAAATGCATGCAAAGATAAAAGACATGTAAGGTACGGGGAGCAGTGAAGAAATGATTCCCCAAAGAGTCCTTTTTGATTAGCTGAGACTGACTTAGCCCAGCTTTGAGGAGCACCCAGGTTCACACACCTTTCATGACTGGGGAGCCATTGCCTGCAACCACCACGAATAAATTAACAATTAAATTCCATTCTTGATATTTTTCCCATTTGAAATGTGACTCGCAAAACTTTATAAATATAAAAGGGTGATCAGAGTTCAATAGCAGTGAGTCATTTCACAGAGAAGCTTGCTTGCCTCTGTACTCGCAAATGTCAGCCTCATGAGGGGCAGAAGAAGAGCAAATGAAAAGATTTGAATCAGCTGCAACAGGCACACTTATTCCCAGAGTAGAATTCATTGAAGAAAAGTGCCCGATCGCGACACTTGCTTCATTATAATAATAAGTTTGTGAGCGCCTGAGCCTGCGGGTTCGAGACCCGCCTAGGCAGAAGACCTCATCTCTACGATACATCCAAAAATCAGCCAGGTGTGGTAGTGCATGCCTGTAACT
>NW_007105505.1:0-670 GCF_000164805.1 Carlito syrichta
TTCCCCACAGTCTTCTGCAGTCGTAGTTGTTAAACTTGGAGCATTACCATGTAATATGGAGTCTGCTCCCAAACCAGATGCATTTTCATCAGTTTTATCGCTTCTCTAAGGTTGTAGAGTCTCAGAGGATTCCATAATCTCATGGACGTATCTTCTGTCTTATATTTGTAGACCACAAATAGAATCAAAATCAAAACCGTAACTCTTGTCAAGCTGTAGCTTTGACTGTTAAAGTCTTTCATCTCAAGTCTTTACACTGTTACTATAAATACAGTTTGAACCATTGTGAAAGACCATCATGTTTCTTTGTAAAAAATGGAGATCTGACAGTACTTTGTGTTATGGCACTAAGGAACCTCTTTGTTACAGGCTTAACACAGAACATACTGTTATTTATATATTTATTCTAGGTTCTTTTTTGACATATCCAAATGTTAATTCTAGAAGGGTGTTTAGATAGTTTCGTTACTTTGTTCTACAGGGAATACTGCTTTTAAGATAATCGTCCACCCTTTGGGAGGCTGAGGTGAGTGGGTTGCCTGAGCCCGCGGGTTCGAGACCTGCCCGGGCAGCGAGACCTCATCTCTACAATAAATCAAAAAATCAGCCAGGCGTGGTAGCATATGCCTGCAATTCCGGCTACTTGGAAGGCTGATGCGGAAGGATCGCC
>NW_007105506.1:0-750 GCF_000164805.1 Carlito syrichta
TTTCTTAGATAATATACTTTGATGTTCATAGGACTGCTCTATTCGAGTTGTCGTCATTCTCACCTAGGAACCCAGGTTGCCCTGGTAGCCACTAGAGAATTGCAGGTTCCTTGGTGGGCAGGGAGGGAACGAGCGTGGCAAAACTAACAGTGGTCTTAGTCTCCACCGGAAAGCGATGTCGGTCACTGGCCAGAACAAGTCACCCGAGCATGTCTGACTGCCAGAGGGAAGGAGTGGTGGTGGGACACGAGGGGAGGATGCTCATTTAAATCTTAATGAACAGCAATACGGGATACCACAAAGGCCTC
This sequence comes from Carlito syrichta, assembly GCF_000164805.1. NCBI lineage: Eukaryota > Metazoa > Chordata > Mammalia > Primates > Tarsiidae > Carlito > Carlito syrichta. The sequence continues at coordinate 309 of NW_007105506.1, forward strand.
CGGTTCTTTCAGAATTCTTTCTCCTGTCTGTGAGACTAATCTTTCTACCAGGAAGTTCCACAGTGCCCCCAACTTTTGAACCTCTCTCTCCCCATGGCTCACCTCTTCCCTCGTGAGTTAGTCCCTTCCGATATTCAATCGGTTAATGTTCATTAGAACAGCCACCATGAAAACCCCATTTTCAAGTGCTGTGAGTTTATTTTTCAATCCTACCCTCCAGAATCCACAGATAAATCACTTTTCTCATGAAGGCTTTCTTGATGACTGCAGCCCATACCAAGTGCTTCGAATTCCTTTACTGTCACAGATACAAAGTCATCACAAAAGCTGTTCTACAACATTTTCTAATGTGTTTTCTGGCTGAATGTTTGTTTCTTCGACAAGCGGACAGACTCAGAGTAAGAGCAGCATTTTCTGTGCCTCCCATGATCCTCACCCTGAA
>NW_007105507.1:0-785 GCF_000164805.1 Carlito syrichta
GGCATAGGTTTTATAGCTGTCCCATAAAATAGCTCAAAATGGACCATCTAGTTAAGTGTAAAAGAAAAAATTATGAAACTCCTAAAAGATAAAATAGAAGAAAATCTAGATGACCTTGTATATGGCAATGACTTTGTAAAAACAACACCAAGACTGTAATCTATGAAGAAAATAATTGCCAAGCAAGACTTTATTAAAATTAAAGACTTTTGCTCGTGAAAGTTACTGGTAAGAGAATGGAAAGATAAACCACAGACTGGGAAATAATATTTGAAAAGACACCTTTGATAAATGACTGCTACTCAAAAGATACAAATAACTCTTAAAATCAACAATAAAAAGTCAAACAACGCAATTAAAAATAGGCAAGAAACCTAAATGAACCTCATCAAAGAAGTAGCACAATTGGAAATAAGCATATAAAGTATATTCAACACATATAACTAAGGAATTGAACATTAAAACAATAATGAGAAATCATTTCTAGAAAATGGTCAAAATCTGAAACACTGTCAACACCAAATGTTGAGGAGGATGTGGGGCAATAGAAACTCTCACTCTTTGCTGCTGGGACTGAAAATGGTACAGCCACTTGGAAGACAGTCTAGCAATTTCTTACAAAACTAACATACTCTAACCATATGATCCAGCAACTTCATTCCCTATATTTGCTTACATAAGCTGAAAGCTTATGACCACACAAAAACTTGCACATGGGTGTGTATGGAAGATTCATTCATAATTACTAAAACTTGGGAGTAATACCAGTGTCCTTCAGTATCTCA
>NW_007105508.1:0-727 GCF_000164805.1 Carlito syrichta
TTCATATTTACGTATTTGTTTATTTTTATTTGAATTGATGATCACTCTATCACCCATACTGGAGGGCTGTGGCACACTCACAGCTGCCACAGCCTTGACATGCTGGGCACAACAAGTGATACTTCTGCCTCAGCCTTCCAAGTAACTGGAACTACAGGCATGCACCACCATGCCTGACTTCGTTTTTGACTTATTGTAGGGAAGAGGCCTAACTCAGTTGCTGGTACTGAAACCCTGAGCTCAGAAAATCCTCTTGTCTTGGCCTCCCACACTGCTGGGATTATAAGCTTGAGCCACCACACCCAGCCTAACAACTATTTTATTAATATCTATTTACCTTGACTAGGAAGAATTTCAATAATCTATATTTTCAAATGTTTTCATATAGTCACATACTATTTAAAAATTAATTACGTCTTTGAAAGTCCCCTTTTGGAACAATGAAGTTTAACTGTGGCTTAAATCCTCCAACAGCTTAAACTGTGTGTTTAGTCTTGAAAAGAGCTATTCTTATTTCCTGATCATTGGGTTTTCAGATCATTTTCTTATTCTTGATTGGTCTGAAGTTTTGGTTGGAGGAGCTTCATTAAGTTACAAATGCTTCCTTTGTATTTGGAAAGCCAATTAATAGCTTTCTGATTTTTAAATATTGCATTACTAAAGTAGCTTATGAAGAATACTTTTATTTTACATTCAGTAAGTGTTTGGTGAATATTTACTTTGTACC
>NW_007105509.1:0-765 GCF_000164805.1 Carlito syrichta
GATTTTCAAATGTTGATCCAGTCTTGCATTCTTGAGATAAATCCCACTTGGTCATCTTTTATAACCTTTTTATACATTGTTGGATTTGACTTACTAATATTTGGTTGAGGGTTTTTCAAACTATGTTTAAAAGAGCAAATTTTTCTATGTTTTTTGTCATGTTTTTGTCTGGTTTTGATATTGGACAATGGTTGCTTCATAGAATAATTTAGGAAGTAATTCTTCTGTTTCTACCTTCTAAAAGAGATTATGGAAAAGTGGCATAATTTATTTCTCAAATGTTTGATGGAACTTACCAGTGAACCTATATGAGACTAATGCTTTCTACTTTGCAAGGCTATTAATTATTAATTTAATTTAATCTACATACAGCCAGCCTTCTGAGGGTCCTTTGTCTGCAGATCCAACAAATCACACATCATAAATATCTGAAAAAGATATCAATAAAAATAAAAATGTAACAATAAATACAACACAAATTTAAAATGATACAACTATTTACATACCATTTACACATATTAATTATTATACATAGTCTAGAGATATTTAAGTTATTTGGAAGGACATGCATAGATTATAAACAAATAGTACACCATTTTATGTAAAGGAATTGAGCATCCATGAAATTTGTTATTCATGGAAGTGTCCTTTAACCGGCCTCCCATGAATATTCAGGGACAACTGTTCATGTACACATAGTCTACTTCTTTTGTGTCTTGACAGATTGTCTCTTTCAAGGAAGTGGGTCATTTCGTCTAGGTTATC
>NW_007105510.1:0-800 GCF_000164805.1 Carlito syrichta
GAGCAGAGTAGGGCACCTTTTTCCCATTCCACTGGTAGAGAATCAAAGTCCCCAAAAGTGAAATAATTCAAAAGATCTACCCTTAAGTCATATACCTTACCTATAGACATTACAGTGGATCTTTAGAGAAACAATGATGCCAGTCTAAAGTTATCCTCCAGGGCAGTTCTCTGCCGTGTACAAAAGGCTTCAAAGTCGACAAATATGAGGCTTGCTCAAGAGCTCAAAATACTCAAGTGGCATAGTCTGGACTTGAGCCCAGTTCTGATAACACATTCCTTATTCCCTCAATGTACTCATCATCCCTATTCGTTCATCTTCAAGATTCCTGAGGACAGTGGCAAACTCCTGCAAAGACCTTGCTGGAAAAGAGAAGGGGTACATGAGGTAGGGGAATAGTGATTGGGGAGCCTTTCCAGATCTGATGATTATGTATGTACTTAAATTCCGGGCATGGTAGTGCATGCCTGTAATTTGGCCTACTTGGAAGGCTTAGGCAGAAGGATCGCTGGAGCCCAGCAGGTCGAGGCTGCAGTGGCTGCTCCCAGCCACTGCACTCCAGTCTGGGTGACAGAGTGACTCCAACTCAAAAAAAAAAAAAAAATTCCTTGGCACATGTAGACACCTAAAATCAATTGCTTCCCAAGGCTCACTTTATCTTTTAAACACTAACCAGAAATGCAGGTTAATTCCACCTGGCATGCTAGCTAACAAGGGATTTCTTCAAGGAAAAGGCCTGCAGGTCCTTAGAGTACCCAGGACTGGTGAGATGCTGGCAGGTTCCCAAGCCACAGACTGGA
>NW_007105511.1:0-790 GCF_000164805.1 Carlito syrichta
GTCGTTAAAGAAAAGTTGAGTTGTGGTTGTTGGCAGCAAAGTCATTCAAGTAGCTGCATCCTGCAGCGACATTTTAAGCACATTGTTCTCTGCCAAATCCAGTTTAGACGAACCAAGGCCATCCTCAAAACCTGATTCACAGTCCATTCTCTAGTCCATACTTAGAAAAAAAAGCACCCTTTTAGGTTATGCTAGATAAACAAACAAAATGCTAGATAAACAAACAAAAATGGCATTGGTGATTAAAACCATCCTGATTAATTTATCATATGTATTTAACTTGCCCATCTCTAATCATGGCTTTGTTTTCCCACCTAGTAGATCAAGCAATAGGAGAAGAAAAAGCACTGTTTAGTCAATATCCTAAGGCACATCCATCAACCACTTTACATAGGGCAGCTCTCTCATTTCTCAGAGCTGAAAAAAAGTGTTATTTTTAAGATTCCATTATTATTTATTTATTTATTTATTTTGAGTTGGAGTCTCATTCTGTCACCCAGACTGGAGTGTAGTGGCCGCTCCCGGCCACCGCAGCCTCACCTGCTGGGCTCTGGTGATCCTTCTTCCTCAGCCTTCCAAGTAACCGGAATTACAGGCATGTGCTACCACACCCGTCTGGTTTTTTGCTTTATTGTAGAGATGAGGTCTCGTTGCCCAAGCGGGTCTCAAACCCGTGGCTCAGACAATCCACTCACCTCAGCCTCCCAAAGGCACGGGATTACAGGCTGAGCCACCGAGCCCGGCTTAAGATTCCATTTTTAAAATAAAACAATGATATACGTAACCTTCC
>NW_007105512.1:0-2355 GCF_000164805.1 Carlito syrichta
ATTATTTATTTATTTTAAGTTTTTAAAAAATGTGGGGTACAATTCAGAGTTAGACACACAAACATTGATTGTGCAGGGTCCTGGTTGAATAGGTATGCCCCTCCCTTCCTTATCAGTACCCCTCCACTGCCAATCTCAATCATCCCCCTAAACAGTTTTCCACTACTGCCAATCATTTCCTTACAGCACTAAAAGTGATCAAGTTCAGCTCATGAGTGTGAACACATGGAACTCTTTTCTTGTTTATGTGATAAATCACTGAAAATGACCTACATCATATCCATCAAACGTTCTGCAAAATCATTCTATCTGTCCTTTTCTATGGCAGCATAATATTCCACTGTTTATATACCACAATTATTTTATCCATTCCTGTTTAAGGGCAACTTGGTTGGTACCATTTTTTTTTGCAATTGTGATTAGAGTTGTAAAAAACATACTACTACAGGTATCTTTTTTGTAAAATGATTTCAGTTCCTCCAGGCTTATTCCTTCCTGGGGAATTACTGAGTCACATGGTAGGTCAAAATCTTGTCCCTTTACAAACCAACACACTGTTTTCCAAAGATGTTGCTCTACTCCTCAGTCCACGTGCAGTGTAGAAGCATTTATTTCTTCCCAAATCCTGACCTGCATCTGTTATGGTTTGTTTTATTAATGATGGCCAGTATTACAAGGGGTATGTGGTATTCAAAGGGAATTCATTTGCATTTCTTTGAGGACGTGTGAGGCTCAGCAATCTTTATGTGTCTCCTGGCTGTCCATACTTCTTATGAAGAGTATCCAATCACGTATTTTACACACTTTTCCAAGGCAATGTTTGCCTGATTTTTCTGAGTGGTTGAGTTTGTTGTAGATCCTAGATGTTATTCCTTTTTACACATATATAGGTAGAGAATAGTTTTTCCCATTCTGTTGTCTGTATCCCTGCTCTTCTGATGGTTTCTTTTTTTTGTAGAAGTGTATGAATTTGATGAGTTCTCACTTGTCTAACTTACATCTTAAGGCATGGATGTTTAAGGCTACGAAGATAAATTAGTTTCTGGTTCCAGTTTCCCTAATGGTTTTGCCTGTATTTTCTAAGATTATTATAATATGGTGTTTTACGTTTAGGTCTTTGATCCATTTAGAATAAATGTGTATGGTGATAGACAGGGGTCCTGTTTCAATTTTCTGCATCTTGTCAGCCTTTTCTCAGCACCATTTACTGAATATGCTCTCCATTACCCAATAGGTCTTGGAGGGTTTTTCAAAGATGAGTTGGTTGAGAATTTGAGGATTTCATTCTCTGTCCTGATCCATTGGCCTATGGACCTATTCTCAGGCTGTGTTGATTACTGTAAACATATAGTAACGTTTGAAGTCTTTAACTGAGATAGCTCCTGCTTTGTTTCTTTTGATAAGATTCTTTTTGCTATTCATGATTCTTTATGTTTTCATATGAATCCTTTATTGTAATTTCCAGGTCTGAGAAGAAGGATGTTAAATTAATTGTTATTTCATTGAATCTGTAGATTGACAAAAAGACTAAATTTTACATCAAAAGAGGTAAGTAAACTCAGGAAAACAAGTATATCAAATTGTTATTTATGACATCAGCCACAGAATTTTGACATCATAATAGAAGAGACCGTGACTACTGAGCAATCCTTAGGTTTCAAGCACTTGTGTACTGTGCTCTGCCAAATGTGGTAGACATGGTGGATTTCATTCCCAAGAAGTGAAGAGAACCATGTGTTCACACCTATCCAAAAATTTCTCCAGGGATAAGTAACCATTCAAGATTCCTCTAAATGAAGTAGTCTTTTTTTTTAAGTAGTCTGTATTTAGAAGATCGAGATACTCCCAACTGGAAAGGAACTTGAGTGGGTTGACCACGAGGTAGTCTTTTATTATTATGGTAATGGAGTCCTGTAGGAGCTTGGTTATAGCACAACCAAATAATTTTCTAGCACTTTCTTTAGTTTAGAAACTTTTGGATATTTTTAGTATTGTGTTGCTGCCTTTGATCAGCTTTTCCTACAGGATATGAACATTGCTTTTTCTAAGATCATAATCAATTTTCCAGAATATTCAATTATCTAAAATTTTATACTAATGCAGAGCCCAAATACTTACTATTTTGTAAGTCTCCATGTAATTTTGTTTTATATATATTGGGCTCCAAATTCACTTTTCTCTGTGTTCCTCATTTTAAATGCTTGATGATTAAAAGTATCTCATTATTTGGATACCTAGTTGCAGAGTACAACATTATATCTTAGGTAGACAAAATATTAGGAGATTCCAAGGAAATACACTTTTAAAAATATAAATTGGGTTAAAATATAAAGGGAATGTGATTTTACATTCCTC
>NW_007105513.1:0-788 GCF_000164805.1 Carlito syrichta
AGCCCTTGTGTTCGAGACCCGCCTGGGCAGCAAGACCTCATCTCTACAATAAATAAAAAAATCAGCCAGGCATGGTAGCACATGCTTGTAATTCCGACTACTTGGAAGGCTGAGGCAGAACGATCACTGGAGCCCAGCAGGTCGAGGCTGCAGTGACCAGGAGCGGCCACTGCACTGTAGACTGGGCAACAGAGTGAGACTCCAACTCAAAAAAAAAAAAGAAGAAGATATATGGGCAGCCAACAGGCACACGAAAAAGTGCTCAGCCTAACTCATCATCAGAGAAATGCAAGTCAACACCACATTAAGATACCACCTAATCCCAGTAAGAATGGCCATCATGAATAAAACAACCAGCAACAGATGCTGGCAACAAAAAGGAATGCCTCTACACAGCTGGTTAGGAATGCAAGCTAGTACAACCTCTTTGGGAGACAGTGTGGTGATTTCTGAAAGAACTAGAAATTGACCTTCCACATGACTGAGCATTTCCACTATTGGAAATATACCCAGAAGAACTCAACTCATTCTACAAAAAAAGATACCTGCACATATATGTTTGTTGCAGCTCTATTCATAATAGCAAAAACATGAAACCAACCATGTTGCCCATCAAGCTGGACTGCATTAAAAAATGTGGTACATATTCAAAATGGAATATTATGTAGCCATAAAGAAGGACAAACATATGGACTTCACAGCCACTTGGATGTATCTGGAGTCGATCAAACTCACTGATATATCACAGAAACAATGAACAGAGTACCCTATATTCTCATTTATGAGTG
>NW_007105514.1:0-528 GCF_000164805.1 Carlito syrichta
TTCCGAAGTGGTCTGTGATTGAAGTGAATAATTGCAAACTTGAAAACATAAAGGCTGTAACTTGCATGTACTTTTTGAGAGAAGAGTATGAAGGACCGAAATCTATCTGTCCATGGGGTGATTATCTTCCCAAGGTCAATTTCAAGGCTCCATTACTTGCTTTGCTGTCCAAACAAGAAAGCCACTAGTTTACATTCAAGAATGATTTCCCTCATAATCTGTGTTTTGGGCCCAAACGTTAGTGAAATAGTCAGTGTTCATGCAGGGTTTAACTTGGCTTTGTGTCCTCTGAGGGATATGTCCTATGCACGAGGAAGTGGAAATGATGTAAGAGCTGAGTATTTTTTGGGATAAGTTTACTTGGTAAAAATGTTGCCATTTTCTTTTTTTTTTGAGTTGGAGTCTCACTCTGTCACCCAGACTGAATTGCAGTGGCCGCTCCTGGCCACCTCAGCCTCAACCTGCTGGGCTCCAGCAAGCCTTCTGCCTCAGCCTTCCAAGTAGCTGAAACTGCAGGAGTGTGCTACC
>NW_007105515.1:0-809 GCF_000164805.1 Carlito syrichta
CTTTCTCTGGTTAGAATGTCATGTGATAAATATCAAATTATAATGACATCAAACGTGATCTGTTCACATAAACCCTGTATCATATAGCAATCTATATCATGCCCTACTGACGATCCTTTTTGTGAAAACTCGTTGCTTCACAGTGTTGCTGTTTCTAGTATTTCTGTTACAATGTGGCAGGATCCAGGACTTCTGCTATTGTTTTTTTTGGAGATTATCAGTGTGACTGTACTTTTTATGGTTACCATTTTACAGAAAAAGATGTGGTTTATGGGTAGATCATTTTTAAGACCCTGTAAACTCTTTGTCTAGAAAATGGAGCAAATGCCAGTAAAAATTTTAAAGGACTGTCAAAGCCTCGTGAAAAACTAAACTAACAGTTAAAGTAAAAGGTGGTAGTCAGTAAGAAAGTCTGAAGACTAAGATAAAACTCATAACTATCAACTTTAGGGCTGTGTTGGGTACTATATACTTGACAAATGTTAGAGTTGGTGTATTTGATGGTGGTGATCATGGTCTTAAGAAATTGTTTGGTGTATGCCAAAGCAGTGTCTTAATTGGACGGTGAGCAGAAAACCACTTGCTAGTTTCTGGAAATGTAAATTGACAGACTTCAATCACTTCTGTTCAATTTGGAATTAAAGTTGGGGATTAAAAATACTTGAGCATAAAACCTCTAACCCCAATTCAATGATGCGTGAAACACCAGAAAATCTCCATTGAGGGACCTTTCACAGAAGTCATGAGCAGCACTCCTGAGAAAGGTCAAAAGGGTCAAGGTCATCCAAAACAACAGAAGTCTGAGAAGA
>NW_007105516.1:0-799 GCF_000164805.1 Carlito syrichta
TCGCCATGTTGCCCAGGCGTGACTCGACCCCACGGGCTCAGGCAATTCACTCACCTCAGCCTCCTAAAGTGCGGGATTACAAGCTTCGCCACTGAGCCCAGCTTTTTTTTTTTTGATTATGTTTTGTTTTTGTTTTTGTTTGAGTGGGAGTCTCACTCTGTCACCCAGACTGGTGTGCAGTTGCCACTCCTGGCCACCGTAGCCTCGTCCCACTGGGTTCTGGCGATCCTTCCTCCTCAGCCTTCCAAGTAGGTGGAACTACAGGTGCACGCTGTCATGCCTGGTTAATTTTTTTATTTTTATTGTCAAGATGATGTCTCACCAACTTGCCCAGGCGGGTCTCGAACTCACGTGGTCAAGCAATCCATTCAGTTCTGCCTCCCAAAGCATGGGATTACAGGGTGAGCCATTGAGCACGGACGGGCATACATCTTAAAAGCTGCTCATCCTTATGGGGATAATTATAAAATCAATTACAGATGGTAAAGGATCACCTAAATAGTGGACTAGGTTCAGGGATAAGAAGAACAAATTATTATATTGCTCACCAAAATTATCTGTAAATAATTACAGTTCAGTTTTTCTTTCCAGTTTTTAATAAATGTCTGGCACTAGTCCAAGCACTTTGAATGTATTAACTCATTTAAACCTCAGAACAATTGGCAATAGCATCTTCATTTTATATGTGACTATGATTGTAGAGTGGTTTGTGTCTTGCAACATGACTAGTAAGTGCAAGTACTAGCTGTCTGAGATCATCTATGCTCTCTTAAATACTTTTGTATTTTGTCTCTCCCGG
>NW_007105517.1:0-714 GCF_000164805.1 Carlito syrichta
GCAGACCTTGTAAAACACAATGGATAAAAGCCGGTTGGTTCCTCTGGCCCTGTGTTCCACAACACCCCAATGCTCAGATCACCCTCCTCCACTAGTGCCAGTGTCTGTTCTGAGCGCCCAGCTCCTCCGTCCGCACCCGACTCCCTCTCTGGCTGTTGTCACTTCAAGGCAAGAAACCGAGCTGCTGCATCGGTTCCATATTCAGATTTTCTGTCATTTTCTGCCGCCCTGTCCTCACAGCTACTTCCCGAAGCTTGAGTCGGTTCCTTCTCCTTTAGACATTTACATTTTAAAAGGATTAAATGTTTCTCTGCCTGGTCTTTCACACGGTCTTCAGGGTGAGGATCATGGGAGGCACAGAAAATGCTGCTCTTACTCTGAGTCTGTCCGCTTGTCGAAGAAACAAACATTCAGCCAGAAAACACATTAGAAAATGTTGTAGAACAGCTTTTGTGATGACTTTGTATCTGTGACAGTAAAGGAATTCGAAGCACTTGGTATGGGCTGCAGTCATCAAGAAAGCCTTCATGAGAAAAGTGATTTATCTGTGGATTCTGGAGGGTAGGATTGAAAAATAAACTCACAGCACTTGAAAATGGGGTTTTCATGGTGGCTGTTCTAATGAACATTAACCGATTGAATATCGGAAGGGACTAACTCACGAGGGAAGAGGTGAGCCATGGGGAGAGAGAGGTTCAAAAGTTGGGGGCACTG
>NW_007105518.1:0-840 GCF_000164805.1 Carlito syrichta
TTCATATTATACTCTTTGTTCTATACCCTGATTGATACAAAAAACTTTCCTGAGTTAACCTAGGTTCAATCCAAGTTCACTGACTCCCAATATTTTTAACGATTAATATTATCAACTTAACACTATACTATAATCTATAAGTTTAGTTAAATGACTTAACTGTCAGTTATACTATTAACCTATTATGATTGAACATAATGCCTTATAACTCAGTTAAAACTTATTCTTAAACTACAAAACTTTACTATAATTCATGTTTCATATGTCTAAACTTTAATTTTTATATAATCTAATGATTGGACTTTAATACTATGCTATATCTCATTAAGCCAATACCTCATCATTAATTCTTTTATAAATCATATAGTAACTATTACACTTGAATAATGTAGCAAAAGGAAACAAAACAGCAAGCATAAATTTATGCAACTATGAGTGTATATGTATATATTTTATCCTAACAAGTCTACTCTAAAAATCAAATAGTAGCTGTCACACTCTTGAACAAGGAAATGCAGGGTTGCCAAGATGGCGGCCATGGGCTGAAGCAGAGAGTTTCAGTAATTAACTAAACAAAAGAAAACGTTCTGCCTGGCTAGGGGCAGGGTGACAAAACTATCATGGTAATTTAGTTTCTAATCTTAGCCCTAGGGGAAACAGCTTTCGGGAACAAGAGCTGACTACCCAGTCTACCAGGAAATAGAAGTTAAAAATATCTAGAAAGAAGTAAAACTTAGAAAGACAGAGAGAAATATTCTGCTATGCACTTTCCATCAGTGTATTGAGATTTACTTATTACGTTTACTGCCATGTATGCACACTGGTCACTATCACACGCCA
>NW_007105519.1:0-674 GCF_000164805.1 Carlito syrichta
TGTGTAATTGGGTTCAGAGAAAACTTCCTAATTTTATTTGCTTTCATTTTTATGCTACTTCACAATCACCCCAAGTTGCTAGGTAACAAAATTATTATAGAACTGGCTCAGAATTTGCTGTATAGTAATCAGTCTTCATGACTGAAAACACAGAGCGAATGTCAATGAGGGAGAAAGGTTTTATTCTCCTGAATCTAGATAAAGCACATGAAAATTTGCTTCTGTCCACAGGAGATTCTTACTCCTTGTCAAAGGAACAATAGGCAGAATTTATAAAAATATGATCTTTGTGCACGTTGCTAGGTTACTTCATTTACAGCCTTTTTCTTTACAATGTAAAACATTTAAAAAATACCAAGAGAGATAAGCAATAAGGAGTAGTGAAAATGGAAATCTGATAGTGTCATTAAAGCATTGACTATAGTAATAAATATATTAGATTACATGAAGATAAAAGATATTTGAATACTAACCAAGAAAGGGCTCCAGTCAGTCACAAACTACAGTGAGACACTGCTAGTTTTAAAATCTCCTTTTTATTTTTCTGAGTTTCTCAAAGTGGCAATTTAGTGCTGACCCTTAAAATGTTTTTTGCTGAGTGAAATAATTTTCCCCGAATTATGAACTCACGTTCTGCTCTTATTTATTTATTTATTTATTTATTTTAGTTGGAG
>NW_007105520.1:0-767 GCF_000164805.1 Carlito syrichta
TATATGCACCCAACATAGGTGCGCCAACTTTCATAAAGCAACTTCTTGGAAAACTAAAGAAAGATATTGCTCTAACACTATCATAACTGGGGACTTCAATACCCCACTCACAACCCTAGACAGATCATCAGGACAAAAAATCAGCAAGGAGATCCGGAACCTCAATGTAACTTTGGACCAAATGGACTTAATTGATACCTACAGAACACTCCATCCAAAGACCACAGAATACACATTCTACTCATCACCACATGGAACATATTCTAAGATCGACCACATAATTGGACACAAATCAAGTATAAGCAAAGTTAAAAGGACTGAAATTCTGCCATGCACCTTTTCAGACCACAGTGGAATAAAAATAAACATTGACACCAACAAAGTCCCCCCAAAACCCACAAAGACATGGACACTAAACAGCATGATGCTAAATAACTCCTGGGTCAATGATGACATCAAAATAGAGATCAAAAGATACCTGGAAACAAATGAAAATAAAGAAACATCTTACCAAAATCTCTGGGATGCCTTAAAAGCTGTAATAAGAGGGGAATTTATATCCCTACAAACACACATGAGGAAAATGGAAGGAACAGAAATTGACAACCTAACAAGCCACCTAAAGAAGCTGGAAAAGCAAGACCACAAAAACCCTAATTTCAGCAGAAGAATCCAGATCACCAAAATAAAAGCCCAAATCCAGGACATAGAAGACAAAAAGATAATACAAAAAAATCAATGAAACAAAAAGCTGGTTCTTCGAAAGG
>NW_007105521.1:0-783 GCF_000164805.1 Carlito syrichta
CCAACTCCTAGACACATAATAATTCGCCTAAATAAAGTAGGCACAAAAGAAAAAATCTAAAGGCAGCAAGAGAAAAAGGCCAGATCACCCACCATGGAAGACCAATCAGAATAGCAGCAGATTTATCTGCAGAAACCCTGCAGGCTAGGAGAGCTTGGAGCCCTATCTTCAAAGTCCTAAAGGATAAACAATTTCAACCAAGAATAACCTACCCAGCCAAGCTAAGCTTCATCAGTGAGGGAGAATTAAAATCTTTCCCAGATATCCAATCCCTAAGAACTTATGCAGCCACAAAACCATCTCTACATGAAACACTTAAGAAAGTACTAAACACAGAAGAAAAGGAAAAAAGAACAACGTTCTTCACAAGAGTTCAGGGAAAAGAATAAAATATACACGAACCAACCCCAAAAGCAAAAGAAAGACAAAAAAAAAAGAAAAAACCAAGTGGAAGAACAATAACTCAATAAGAACTCCATGATAAGGATGAACTCTCACATTTCAATAATTAGTCTGAATGTGAATGGACTAAACGCACCACTGAAAAGACATAGAATGACAAAATGGATAAAATATCACCAGGCAACAATATATTGCCTTCAAGAGACCCATCTCACTAGAAAGGACATACACAGACTCAAAGTAAGAGGATGGGAAACAAATTTTCAGGCGAATGGAACACAAAAGAAAGGAGGAGTCGCGATCCTAATTTCAGACAAATTACCATTTAAGCTATCAAAAATTAAAAAAGATACAGAGGGCCACGACATAATGATAAAAGTT
>NW_007105522.1:0-706 GCF_000164805.1 Carlito syrichta
TCCTGTAGTTTGTGGCTGACTGGAGCCCTTTCTTGGCTAGTATTCAAATATCTTTTATCTTCATGTAATCTAATATATTTATTACTATAGTCAATGCCTTAATGACACTATCAGCTTCCCATTTTCCCTACTCCTTATTGCTTCTCTCTCTTGGTATTTTTAAAATAATTTTGCATTGTAAAGAAAAAGGCTGAAAATGAAGTAACCTAGCAACGTGCACAAAGATCATATTTTAATAAATGCTGCCTATTGCTCCTTTGACAAGGAGTAAGAATCTCCTGTGGACAGGAGCAAATTTTCATGTGCTTTATCTAGATTCAGGAGAATAAAACCTTTCTCCCTCATTGACATTCTCTCTGTGTTTTCAATCATGGAGACTGATTACTATACAGCAAATTCTGAGCCAGTTCCATAATAATTTTGTTACGTAGCAACTTGGGGTGATTGTGAAGTAGCATAAAAATGAAAGCAAATAAAATTAGAAAGTTTTCTCTGAACCAAATTACACACAGTTCAGAAGGGCATATTTATCTTTCCTTGGTATTTGTTTTAATTCTGATTTAGAAAATTTCTAATGGTTTGACAATTCTATTATTTGGCCTCTAGGCATGCACTGATTTTTTTTTAAAGGTATAAGTTAATTCCAGTTAGCTTTCTTCTTATGCTGTGAAAAAAAATGTCCCCTTGTGAAAAAGAATGACAAAAC
>NW_007105523.1:0-793 GCF_000164805.1 Carlito syrichta
CGTCGATCTATATCTATATTATCTATCTATATCTATATCTATACCTATATCTATGTATGTCTATATCTATGTCCCATTGGTCTTATCTCTCTGGAGAACCCTAATTAATACACAGTATCATAGATAGTTGGGTTTGTGACCAAATTTTTTTCTCAATCAGGTAATGCTTCAGTCAAGAATCATTTACATGTTCCCTGAGACCTTGCATGAGAAATCCTCTAGAGCAGTGCTTCTTTACCTCTAATGTGCCTAGGACTCATCTGGGGATCTTGGGAAAATACAAAATCAGTAGGACTGGAGGAAGGTCGGAGATTCTTTGATCTAACAAGCTCCGAGGTATGCAGATGCTGTCAGTACATGGTCAACATTTTGAGACAACTGGCTAGACAATAGAACTAGAAGTGAACATGCTAAAAAATATTAGATGATGCCAAATTGCTCTTCAAAGTGGATGAACCTGTCTACACTCCCAGTGGCAGCATAAGTCAGTTTTATTTGTGTACTTTCCCACCAACAGTTTTAATTTTCAGATGTTTTATGTCAGTGGTTTTAAAAAGGGTATGAAGGTACCTTGCTTAAATTCATTTTTCTCTGATAACTGGAAGTTGAACCTCCTTTCAGATGTTTATTATGTATCTGGTCTTGCTCTTCTGTGTATATCTTGTTTACTTATTTGTGGTTTTTCTTATTGTTTGCGTGAAAACTTTAAAAATTCTACACTCTAACTAACGTTTTGACTGTATATCCTTTGAAAATATTTTCTAAGCCGGGCTCGGTGGCTCAGCCTGTAATT
>NW_007105524.1:0-749 GCF_000164805.1 Carlito syrichta
CCCCTTCAATTATCCAGTGGTTGATTTTTAAAAACTGTTTAAAATTTGACACAATTCCTAAGTGAGTCATCACAAGTTTGCACAGAGTTCCATTTTTGAGCTGCTACCTCACCTGCCCCATGGGAACGAAATAGACTGAGCACTCAGGGAAGCTTGTCAGCTCCCCCAGCAACCAGGAGTCCATCTTTGATGCCAGTGGAGCAACCTGAGGATGAAGGGACCCATGGGAGGGAGTGACACCCTCCCTCCCCCCCGTGCTAATTTTTCAGAGTCTGTCAGCTTCCACCACTGGGTTTTTTGTGTTTGATTGTTGTGCAGTCTTTATTATTTCACCAGGTGGGTGTTACACCATTCCAGGGTCTGGGATATTTCTCTGTTGGATGCAGAGTTCCCATGGGACCTAGCATCTTGATGAACTGTATTCAGCCAGGAGAGGAGCAGAGGGGCTGGAGGGACCCACACATGAGGCCAGTGGTCAATTCACGACTCAGCTAAGAAGGAAAGTAATACCCTGATGGCTGAAAGAGTGAGTGCTGCGTGTGGCCACTTCACTCCCAAGGGTCCTGTTGATGTTCTGAATTACATACAGATAGACTAAAATAGTTTACTGATTTATTTCCTTCTGGTACAAATAATTTGAACATAATTTAAGAAAATACAAGAGTTCACATAAGAGAAATCAACCTTCCATTCAGATTTGACCCTTGGCAATATTCCTCTATTTTTGTTAGACATGTAAATATAATCAC
>NW_007105525.1:0-799 GCF_000164805.1 Carlito syrichta
GCAGGGACATTCCTACTGAGCCACATGAGTGGAAAGACACAGAGGCAAGAAAGAGCTGACTGGTGAGAGGTGGCCACAGAAAGAAGGTTCATGGAGATGCGCACGGGGAGGGGGAGATCATGCTCAGTGAAGGGGAACACACAAAACACTCTAAATAGAAAGTGGGTGAAATGCAGGAACAGGCATTTCTTGGTGAATGAGATACAGAGGACAGGAAGCGGTTGGATGGGGAGGGGAGTTGGGGACTGCAGGCCAAAGAGGGATAATGGAGAGCGAGAGGAAGGAGATGACCACATGGCCAGGGGACCAGCCTGGGCTAGGAAGACAGGGCCAGACAGTCTTGATGGTTCATACAGCAATGTGTCACAGAATATGCACCAGAGTAACTAGGCAGCATTGCGACGTTCCCCAGGTAAACTCTCAAGAGTCTGTTTACAAGAAATCCCAAAGTGTCTCTAGAGATGCACAGCCAAGCTGCTGTAATCCGGGTCAGACATGACACAGGGAGGGGTACAACGAAGCACACCATCAATAAGAGCAGAAGCAGGGCTCGGTGGCTTAGCCTGTAATCCCTTGCCTTTGGGAGGCTGAGGTGAGTGGATTGCCTGAGCCCACGGGTTCGAGACCTGCCTGGGCAGGCGAGACCTCATCTCTACAATAAATCAAAAAATTAGCCGGGCGTGGGTAGCGCGCACCTGTAATTCCGGCTACTCGGAAGGTTGAGGCGGAAGATCGTCGGAGTCCAGCAGGTCGAGGCTGCGGTGGCCAGAAGCGGACACTGCACGCCAGTCTGGGTGAA
>NW_007105526.1:0-807 GCF_000164805.1 Carlito syrichta
TGAAGGTGTCAGATGATTCTTTAAGTGAAACCCCAATTTTCTCTTGTCTGATGAAAGCTGGTATAAGTGTAAGTGTTTTGACATTGACTTTGACATAAAAGAATTGTTGAATCAAACTCTTTAATCTCAGTGCCAGGCCTTGGACTCATTCTTGAGTTTATGTACAGGACTCTTTTTTGTACACCTGTGACCTCACTTCTCATGCTATATCTTGACTTAGTAGACCCAAACACGGCAACTTAGGGCTATATCAGGACTCAGAAGATCCCAAACATGGCATCAAGTTGTGGGGCTGTGTTGCTCTTACTCTCTGTGGCTTGGGGGTAGAGTCATGTATTAATATTTTCTGTGCTGACTCAGAAAGACCATGGGGCATACACTTAAATAAACCCCACCTGTGGGCCATATAAGCATTGCTTCATCCTATACTGGCCACTTCAGATCATTTCAGGGCAGAGTTGGATGAGACAGAGAGAGGGCTCCCAGCTGAACAGCTTGTGCTGAATCATTTTCCAGTTGCATTTCCTAGCTCAGCCAAAGATAAACAAATGAGAGGAACCCAAGCCAAAAAGTGCCATTCAGACTGTGATTTGGGTTAATATACTACCCCAGGGTAGCAATGGATTTGTGACTGGACAGACACAGGAAGGAAATGAGGTTATGGAAGCCAAGTGAATTGGTGATGATGTATCATCATTTATAAACAAGCACATTCCTTACATGAATGGGAAGGTGTTTCCGTGGTGAACAGAGTCAAATCCTCCTTTGAGGTGTTTTTTTAAAGCATTCAAAAGAATGGAGATCTGG
>NW_007105527.1:0-718 GCF_000164805.1 Carlito syrichta
AGGTGAGGGATTGCAAGCTGAGCTATGGAGCCTGGTGTCTCCACCTCAAAAAGTGCTGGGATGACAGGTGTGAACCACTGCACCAGCCTCACCTTCTTTTTTTAACCTTGCCAAATTCCTAACTTTTTAATATGATTTGCTTTCCAACGTGGCTCTGTTATGACATCACATAACAGATAAAGAAGGAAAATCAAAGCATCTCCTGACTCTGGAGAACTGTCTTTTGGGGACTCCAGCAACTGTGAAGACACTTACCTGCCCCTCTGCCATCCTGCATGGTGCTTCATTTACATATCAAGAAACTCAACTCACTTATCTTCCTCAAGCTTTACTGCTTCCAGAATTCCTTAGATAACTTAGCTCACTAATTGTCAGTCAGGAATTTTTTTTTTCCTTTTTTGAGTTGGAGTCTCACTCTATCACCCAGGCTGGAGAGCAGTGGCATACTCACAGCCACCACAGCCTCCACCTGCTGGGCTTAGGCAATCCTTCTGCTTCAGCCTTCCAAGTAGCTGGAACTATACAAGCTCATGCCACCATCCCTGGCTAATTTTTTTTTTTTTTTTGAGTTGGAGTCTCACTCTGTCACCCAGACTAGAGTGCTGTGGCCACTCCCGGCCACCGCAGCTCGACCTGTTGGGCTCCGGCGATCCTTCCGCCTCAGCCTTCCAAGTAGCTGGAACTACAGGCACACGCTACCATGCCCGGCTAATTTTTT
>NW_007105528.1:0-696 GCF_000164805.1 Carlito syrichta
CTCGTGCTTTTTCTATACTCCTATTGTCAACATCTCCCACCTGCTGTCAAATAATTATAACAATACATGACACTTGTTTATTTGTTATCTCACTTTTAAGTTTAGTACTTTATGCACCCCCAGTCACTCCATTAACCCCTACACATATACCAAAATACAAGTTTCTTAAGAGAAAAATCTTGTCTGTTTATTCATTACTATACACTGGGTATGTAGAAGACTGCCTAATCACAGTATTCAATAATTATGCATTAGCTGATTGGTTTTGAGTATAATAAAAAGGTCTTTTATGTTTTTAAATCAAGTTATAATTAAAATCATTGAATAATAATATTGTTGAAATGCAAGTAACTTTAGAGATGTATTCTGGCCCTGCATTTTATAAATGATAACTTGACTTGTAAATAGTTACTTACATCTGCAAGTTGGCAGACTTATAAATATGACCTGATTAAAAATAAAGAAGCAAAGGCAACTTTTAGCAAGTCTATGTAGATACAGCTAAGTACTACTGTAAATTTGTGTTCAGTAAGACATTTCCAGGCATCACTATGATAAAAGACAACAAGACCCAATGGTATTTCACTGCCAATTGAAAGGTAGATGATGCTAATTGATTACAACTTTATTTCTCATGGAAACTAGACATGATCTTTCAATTATTTTTTAAGTAACATTTCGGGTAGTTATTGCTTA
>NW_007105529.1:0-655 GCF_000164805.1 Carlito syrichta
TGGACGACTGGGATATGTGTCAGGACGATCACAGTAGGGAGAGAGGCAGCTCGAGTCTGAATCCCACAAGGACAAGAGGAGATGGACGGTCAAGGAACACAGACAGAGGGTGAATGAATGGACTGCTACTAGAAGTGGTCATAAAAGGGAAGGCGTTCTTGTAAAGATGGCCTTACGGGCTGGGCTTGGTGGCTCAGCCTGTCATCCCCGCACTTTGGAAAGCCGAGGTCGTGGATTGTCTGAGCCTGCGTGTTTGACACCGGTCTGAGCAACTCGGTGAGGCCTCGTCTCTACGCTAAAATTTTTAAAGTAGCTGGGCATGATAGCACGCACTTGTAGTTCCAGGCTACTCATCATTCGAAGGTGGAAGGATCACCGGAGCCCAGAAGGTGGATGCTGGAGTGGCTGTGAGAGTGTGTGCCGCTGCATTTCAGCCTGGGTAAAGGAAGGAGACTGCAACTCCAAAAAAAAGTGGCCTTACGGGAGTATCGTAGAAGGCCAAACAAGGTCGGCTGAACGGTTGTCGCTGTGATGGTTGTCCTTCCTTCTGGAGAATGTGATTTATTCCTTATTTGTCTACCCTTTCAGAATGGAACACGTCTGGTCGGGAGCTCCTTAAGGGAAAGACATGGAAGAGAAACCTCAGCGACGTCAC
>NW_007105530.1:0-715 GCF_000164805.1 Carlito syrichta
ACAGTCCACCTGAAGAAACCACTAAGGAAACAATTCAATTACCGTAGCAGCCAAAACCACAAAATAGTACAAAAACAAAGTTAAGCGGACAATAGAACAGTACACTAAACAGTACACACTCATGCTGATAGACACTGCAGAGGACATAAGCCAATGGAAAGGAAATGCTCGGTTCAATAAATAAAAACCATGACGTGGGAAGATGCCACTACTACACAACGCATTAAAAACACAAAGAAATCTCGACCAAAACCCAAATGTCTAGTCTTTCAGAAGAATTGCATGAGACCGGCAATAGCCCAAACTCTCTTCAAAATGGGCAAAGTGTAGGGTTTCACACTTTCTGCTTTCACCAAAGTCCAGTAAACCAAACACAGAGGCAATGGTATAAAACCCTAACGATTGATCCATGGAACAGAACGAACACTGAGGAATCAGTGGACACATTTATGGCCACATACATTCCGTGGGAATAGGGCAGTCCTTCCACACACACTTCTCAGAAAACTGGATACTCTCATGCATAATCCAGCAGTTCCACGTCCAGCAAAAGCCACAACACAGGTAAGAAAATACAAGAAAAGAAGAGTCTGTGAACTCACGGTTAAGGGTCCATGTCCAAGAGCGGCCTGACTCACGTTCCCTCGACGTGGTAGGGGGGCCCCAGCTCCGCCGCCTGCGGGGGGCCCGGCTCCGCCGCCAGCGGGGGGCCCAC
>NW_007105531.1:0-588 GCF_000164805.1 Carlito syrichta
ACAGCAGCAAAAAACAAAAAAAAAAAAAAACCCTGGTCCAGATGGCTTTCCAGCAGAATTCTACAAGACTTTTAAAGAGGAGCTAATACCAATCCTACTGAAGGTATTCCAGGTGATTGAAAAAGATGCAACTCTCCCCAAATCATTTTACGAAGTCAACATCACATTGATACCCAAGTCAGGCAAAGATTCAACAAAGAAAGAGAACTACAGGCCAATATCTTTCATGAACATAGATGCTAAAATTCTCAACAAGAGCCTAGCAAACCGAATTCAACAATACATCTCAAAAATAATCCATCATGACCAAGGAGGCTTCTTTCCTCAGATGAAAGCCTCATTCAACATTTGTAAAACCATAAATGCAATGAAATACATCAACAGATGTCAAAACAAAAAACACATGATTATATCATTACATGCAGAAAAAGCTTTTGATAAAATCCAGCACCCCTTCTTGTTAAAAACCCTTGAACATCTAGGCATATGAGGAACACACTTCAAAATAATAAAAGCCATCTACGAGAAACCCACAGCCAGCATACTCCTAAATGGACAAAAATTGGAACCATTTCCCCTGAAAACTGG
>NW_007105532.1:0-832 GCF_000164805.1 Carlito syrichta
CATTTCTCTGAGGCCTGAGGCAAAGCACTTTTTCAAGTGTCTGCTGGCTGCCCATATATTTTCTTTTGAGAAGTGTCTTTTCATATATTTTGTCCACTTTTTAAAGAGACTATTTTTTTTCTTTCAAGATTTGAGTTCCTTGTAGATCCTAGATGTTAGACCTTTGTAAAACATACAGTTGACAAATAATATTTCCCATTCTGTGGGCTGTATCCCTGCTCTCTTGATGGTGTCTTCTGTTTTGCAGAAGTTCATTAGTTTGATGAGGTCCCACTTGTCTATCTTATTTCTTATGGTATTGGCCTTTAGGGTTCTGAGTAGGAATTGGAAGCCAGTTCCAATTTCCATAAGGGTGTCTCCTGCGTTTTCTAAGATTCTTATAGTTTGAGGTTTTACCTTTAGGTATTTTATTCATTTAGAGTTAATTTTTGTGTATGGTAATAGGTAGGGGTCCTGTTTCAATCTTCTGCATGTGGTCAGCCAGTTTTCCCAAGATGATTTACTGAATAGCTTTTTCTTTTCCCTGAGACCCACTCCTCACTATCACTCTATAGGATGATGCAAAGAGGAAATGAATAGAAGCAATAAACACCATACACACACACTCCAAAACTAACTGGAATAACAACAAAGCTAAACAAAACAATCAACAACAAAAAGACCCCCACAAGAAAACTAAACACACACATACATGCCTAGCACAATGTGAATAGCAATAAAGAACAGAAAGAGCGAAGAAAAAAAAAGAGGGGTTTCAGGTCGAACCCTCACACATCTATTGACATACCCCTTAAACTATACAAAATGAATATTAAAAAGATCCAAGAAGAAT
>NW_007105533.1:0-814 GCF_000164805.1 Carlito syrichta
TCTACAAAAATTAACTGAACATGAAATTTATAAATTAAATAAATAATGTAAAATGATACGACTCTTGAACATAGAAAAAATCTACATGACCTGGGATTTGGAAATGAGTTTTTAAATAAAACACCACTAGTATTATTCATGAATACAAAATTGGTATGCTGAATATTATTAAAACTACTCTGTGAAAGAAAATAAGAAATTAAAAAGACAGAGAAAGCATTTGCAAAATGTATATGTGCTAAGGAACTTATATTCAAAATATGTTATGAGAGGATCCCCCACAAAAGAAAATGGAATTATTTTTGAAGGAGTGATCCGATGTAATACACTCGAATTTATTCCTTCAGATCAAACTAGAAACCAGAGTTTTTATCTGAAAGCCAGATGCACAGTACAACGCCCGGCTAATTTTTTTATTTATTTTAGAGATGAGGTCTTGCCAAGTTGTCCAGGTGGGTCTCGAACCCGCGGACCTGAGCCCGGCCTGTTGTCATTTCTTTAGCATTTTTGAGATAGGCGATCATTTAATTTATGAAAAGAATCATAGTTGTTATTTTTAAAATGTGTATAGTTTTATTTGCTCTTATGTTGTTTCATTAGCCATTGTGTATTGATATAATAATATTATTTTTCTCTTTTAGTCTGTGAATGTAGTGAATTATATTGAATTTTTTAAAATGTTGAACTAGCTTGCACCACAGGCATAAGTTCCATTTTTTGTAAGTATATAACTCTTATTCTATACTACTCAATTTGATATGTCAGTGTGTAAAAAGTTTTGTGTCTAATTTTATGAGTGATCTTGGTTTGTATA
>NW_007105534.1:0-553 GCF_000164805.1 Carlito syrichta
CCTAAATGTGTCCACTGATTCCTCAGTGTTCGTTCTGTTCCATGGATCAATCGTTAGGGTTTTATACCATTGCCTCTGTGTTTGGTTTACTGGACTTTGGTGAAAGCAGAAAGTGTGAAACCCTACACTTTGCCCATTTTGAAGAGAGTTTGGGCTATTGCCGGTCTCATGCAATTCTTCTGAAAGACTAGACATTTGGGTTTTGGTCGAGATTTCTTTGTGTTTTTAATGCGTTGTGTAGTAGTGGCATCTTCCCACGTCATGGTTTTTATTTATTGAACCGAGCATTTCCTTTCCATTGGCTTATGTCCTCTACAGTGTCTATCAGCATGAGTGTGTACTGTTTAGTGTACTGTTCTATTGTCCGCTTAACTTTGTTTTTGTACTATTTTGTGGTTTTGGCTGCTACGGTAATTGAATTGTTTCCTTAGTGGTTTCTTCAGGTGGACTTTGAAAGTGTAGAGAGACACCAGGTGTTTGTATGTTGAATTTGTGTCCCGCAACAATGCTGAATTTTGAGTTCTGAAAGGGTGAGTGTGTGTGTGTGAGTGTG
>NW_007105535.1:0-718 GCF_000164805.1 Carlito syrichta
GAGACAAAGCAGTGCATTCATGAATACTTGTGTTCTGTTGTCACTAGGTCAGGTTCTCAGCTCCTAACTTCCAAGATGTTGGGAAAATCGAGGCATTTGAAATAAGTAGTAGACATTTAACCTGGAGAGAGCAATTAGGGAATCTAATATGTTACATTTACTTGTCTGGACCATGAACAGGAAGAACACTCATTAACTGAGCACATCTCTAGAGATGCAGAATCTCAGCCTTGCTTTACCCTTGCCCCAAGTCTTATGGGATCATAATCTGCATTTTATCAAAAATAATTTTCATGTGGTTTCAATATACACTAATGTTTGAGATACACTGATAACTCATGGTATCCAAATAACAGTACATGTTCAGATAGAAATCATTGAAGAAACCATTGCCTTGTAGAAAGATAAGATCCAGCAGACTGAATTCAGCAAAGAAAGAAACCTAAAAAACAATAATTCTAGAAAGCAAGCAGCCACCCTGATTTTATAGACATATTGTCTAATGACAGGATGATGCCTGCATCCTACTGGATGTCTGGGGGTAAGGGTTTGAGGTGGAAGGAGTCTAACAAGAACAGATTTCAGGCTTATTCCCTCAGTGAGTAGTAAAGGTCTTAGCAGAAAGATTGGATTTTCATGAGACAGAGCACTGGTTAAAGAAAATGCCCCTCATTCAGTTTTTGAGCTTTGAGAGGATTTTGAATTTGAGAATCTTAAA
>NW_007105536.1:0-817 GCF_000164805.1 Carlito syrichta
AGGACACACCCTTATGGAAATTTGAACTGGCATCCAATTCCTGAACAAAACCTGAAACGCACGGGCCATAAGAGATAAGATAGGCAAGTGGGACCTCATAAACTGACAAGTTTCTGCAAAGCCAAAGAAACCATCAAGAGAGCAGGGAGACAGCCCACAAATTGGGAAAAGTATTTGCCAACTCCATGTCTGACAAAGGCCACTGCACTCCAGTCTGGGCGACAGAGTGCAACACCAACTCAAAAAAAAAGAAAGAAAGAAAAGTTCAATCTAACTAATCATCAAGGAGATGTAAATTAAAACTACACTGAGATACCACCTGCTTCAGTCAGAATGGCCATAATCAATAACGCAAAAAATAACAGACGCTGGAGAGGATGTGGTGAAAAAAGAAATAGTTTTAATGATGAGTTGGGTTGCAAAATCAGCTATAAAAAGAATGAAACAGGCCTAATTTCATTGTTCAGTCAAGTGAATGGGAAAGGTGAGGTGCACAGCAAGGAAGAGAAATGGAGTACGTTTTTTCTAGACTGTTCTAGCATCTTAAGTTGTTGCCTATGATCTAGTTGCTGTATTTTGAACATTAATTTTGAATGAGGAAATGAAAGACTTTTTTCTTTAAATTTAATTTCCAGACAGGTTTTTCTCTGGTATACAAGCTGTTTCAGAATGTAACAGTGCCAATCTATAGCCCTGTTTGTTGTCAAGTATAAACATTCTTCGGGACTTCCACTCATGATGCTATGCTTCTGGAGCTTAGTCTGCCTCACTAATTTTTTATTTACTATTACCATAGCATTCACATTGTCATAACCTT
>NW_007105537.1:0-703 GCF_000164805.1 Carlito syrichta
CTTTTTGATAGCTGAATAGTATTCCACGACATCTATATAACACATCTGTACTATCCGTCGATCGGCTTCTGGACATTTAGGTGATTCTACATCTGTGCGATTGTGAAATGTGTAGCAATTAACATGTGAGCGCAGGTTTCAAAAATAACACTTTTGCAGAAAGAGCCAACATCATTAAAAGTCAGGAAATGTCTGACTTTTGACAATAGGGAGTTAATTCTAAGATAGTGGTTCTCCTTCCCTAAAAATCTTTTTATTATAAAGTCTTTGGTTATTTGGGCTCTTTTTTGCTTTAATGTAAATTTCAGAATTGTTTTTTCTAATTCTGTAAAAAGTGGAACTCGTGGGTTGATAGAAATTGCATTGAACCTTCAGATCGCTTTAGGCAGTACAAACATTTCAGTGATGTCGATTCTTTCGATTCATGAAGTTGGGAGTTCTTCAATTTGTCTGTATCTCTTTCATTTTTTCAACAATATTTTGTATTTCTCTCTGTAGACATGCATCATCTCCTTATATAAAATTATTTCAAGTTGTGTGTGTGTGTCTTTGTGGTAAAAGGGAGCGTGTTCTTTTTTGGATTCAGTTGGAGTATCACTCAGTCGCCCAGACTGGAGTGCATAGGCACGCTCCCCGCCACCGCAACCCTCGACCTGCTGGGCTCTGGCGAGCCTTCGGCCTCAGCCTTCCAAGTAGCTGGAAC
>NW_007105538.1:0-695 GCF_000164805.1 Carlito syrichta
GCCTCCCCCTTCCAAGTAGCTGGAACTACAGGTGCGCGCTACCACTCCTGGGTTTTTTTTTTTATTGTAGAGATGAGGTCTCGCCAAGTTGCCCAGGTGGTCTCGAACCCGCGGGCTCAGGCAATCCAGCCACCTCTTGTCGTCCTGTTTCTCCTAAGGGGCAAAGGTTGGGGGTGGACCTGAGAAGCAGGTGAAGCCCAGGGGCCTGGGATCCCTGAAAGACAAAGACTAATCATAGGACTGTAGAACTCTTTCTCTCTCCAAACCGTCCCACTGTGTTAAAATCCTATTTACTGCAGGTCCTTTTACCTAGTACATCAGGTCATATTTTCACCAGAATGTGGCAAGGCATACTAAAAGACATTAAGCATAATTTGGAGAGACAGAAAAACATAAAACCAGAATTAGCTATGACAAGAATGTTGGAATTTTACCTAATTAAAAAAAATCTATGATCAATATGCCAAGGGCATTAATGGGAATAATAGATAACTTGCAAGTATAGGTCAATAATGTAAACAGAGATGAAAATTCTAAGAAAGAATCACAGAGTTGTTGCAGATAAAAACAACTAACAGAAATGATGAATATCTTTGATGGACTCATTAGTAAACTGAATATGTCTGAAGAAAGAATATCTGAGCTTGAGAATATGACAATAGAAACTTCCAAAATAGTAAAGGGAAGAGAAAGAA
>NW_007105539.1:0-783 GCF_000164805.1 Carlito syrichta
GCCAGACTCTGTATCTACAAAACAAAACACAAAAAACCCAAAGTAGGTTAGGCTAATTCATCATTTTTTATACTTGAAATTTATTTATTCTATGTCTGCATATTTAAAGCTCATTCCTGCTGACACACACCTTCTTGATGCTTCACCCCTCTCCTTCCATAATAAAAGGCGCTGGGCAGCCCCCTTCAGGGAGCCAGCTCTCAAATCTTCCTCCCGTGTTTTCTCCTTTGAACAAATTCCCAGTAAAACCTTGTCTGAGGATCTGTTTGGTCTCATGTCAACGTATAATACATGAGAGTCGAAGAATCTGTGGTCACCAACACTTTTCTTTTTGAGTTGGAGTCTCACTCTGTCACCCAGACTGGAGTGCAGCGGCCGCTCCCGGCCACCGCAGCCTCTAACTGCTGGGCTCTGGCAACCCTTCCGCCTCAGCCTTCCAAGTAGTTGGAGTTACAGGCATGCACTACCACACCTGGCTGATTTTTGGATGTATCGTAGAGATGAGGTCTTCTGCCTAGGCGGGTCTCGAACCCGCAGGCTCAGGCGCTCACAAACTTATTATTATAATGAAGCAAGTGTCGCGATCGGGCACTTTTCTTCAATGAATTCTACTCTGGGAATAAGTGTGCCTGTTGCAGCTGATTCAAATCTTTTCATTTGCTCTTCTTCTGCCCCTCATGAGGCTGACATTTGCGAGTACAGAGGCAAGCAAGCTTCTCTGTGAAATGACTCACTGCTATTGAACTCTGATCACCCTTTTATATTTATAAAGTTTTGCGAGTC
>NW_007105540.1:0-712 GCF_000164805.1 Carlito syrichta
CGATTTTGCCTGTGACATCGTCACCTAAACCTAGGCCAGCACTCAAAACTCACCAAAGACCTTCTTTTCCTGCCTGAAGTGAAGTGCCTCACCATCCTGGGCTGTGGGTTCCGTGGGTTGATCTTTTTTCACCTCCCGTTTCCCATTCTTCCTGCCAGAAGCATCTGCAGCAGGATCGTCATCACTGACCAACATTCCAAAAGATGTTGCTGGAAAAACAGTGCAATGTTAAGCTTAGAAATACTCTACAATGACACGTTTCAGAAAACTTTAAATTAAGGTGAAAGTCATTGAAAATCAAGGTCAGAGATTGCTTAAGATGCTTGACACTGACAAAGAAATACACAGCGGGGAGTTACAGATGGAGACATTAACTTGGTTTTTTTTTTCTTCGAATTCTTCAGCACGCCAATCAATGAGTCCTCTGATGCTTCAATATCCTCCCTAATGGAGTCATTTCAGGGGTGAGCATTCCCCAAATGAAATAGTGGAAAAATAGTAGCCACTGTTTTGTCAAGTATGATAATAAAAAACTCAAAAGGGAACTTATGGGATAATAATATTAGCGAGGAAAGGTATCCCTACTGCCTTTTCAAGGACGTTCAGAATATTGAAGGCTGAGTTCTCTTGCCACTGTGGGTCCTGACATGGAAGCTGTGTTTATATACAGCAGAATGACTGCGGTACAACACCTTCACCCTGGTAGATGGTT
>NW_007105541.1:0-342 GCF_000164805.1 Carlito syrichta
TATTTTATATCAAGGACTTGAGCTTTTGTGGATTTGGTTATGTGGAAGGTCCTGTGACAAAGTTGCTCAGGGATTTTGAGAAATGACTGTACTTTTTCTATGAACATTTAAAATATGTTTATTTCTTCCTGTAATGGAAGGGAAAGCAATAGCACTCATTCTGTCTCTGTTTCAGGGCTTAGAATACAAAACAGCCTATAACTTTAATGACATTTTGCTAATTTATATTGATTAGTAAGAGAGTAAAATGTTTTCAAATATTCTTGTCAAATTAGTATCTAATGTATGTAGTCAAACATAGTGCTTTAAATTTTCTTATAAATTGTTATATTCTACCATCCA
>NW_007105542.1:0-737 GCF_000164805.1 Carlito syrichta
AGTGGCAACTATAGTAGATATAGCCTGAGTTGTTAGCTGAAGTTAATGTAGATAAACTCACCTGGCTTAAAACTAGTCATGCTTCAAACTCTTGATTTAATGTTTAAATCGCTAGTGAAATTTCAATGACTATTTATTTTCTTCTCCCAAGCAGTAATCATAGTAAAAATATGCTACCAGATTGGTAGAACCAGTGGCTCTCTTGCTTTGGGTGTACTGACCAGGTTTTAGATTCATGTATCAGGAAAGCTATGCCCAAGACAGACTTTCTGGGTTCAAGTTCCAGCTCCAGCTCACACAGCAACATGACACTGGGCAGGTTAATTACCCTTTACTTATCTGCAACAAAGGGATGATAACTGTACCTATTTCATAAAGTTGTTAAGAGGATTAAATAAATAAAAACTTGATGAGGGTTCAGAATAATTAAGGATGTCATGTGTGCTCAATAAATGTTCCTTGCATCATAGGTATCATTAGTCTTTCAGAAGCAATAGTATTTCTGTGTTTGCATTTAAGTGAGTGTATTTTTTTTTGAGTTGGAGTCTCACTCTGTAGCCCAGACTGGAGTGCAGTGGCATGCTGCCAGCCACCACAGCCTCAACCTGCTGAGCTCCAGCGATCCTTCCACCTCAGCCCTTCTAAGTAGCCAGACTACAGGCGCGTGCTACCACACCCGGCTAATTTTTTTATTTATTGTAAAGATGAGGTCTCTCCAAGTTGCCCAGGTGGGTCTC
>NW_007105543.1:0-784 GCF_000164805.1 Carlito syrichta
GGATTCCAGAGGAGTTCATTCGAATCCACCTGGAAAGAAAACATAGCAATCTCTCTTCTAGGCTACCTGGCCTTTTGCTAACTCAGCACCAGAGGACACTAACCTTGGAGGAAATAACTTTGTCATCTCTCTCTGGCATCTAAGGGACTGAACAGACTGTTCTTGTTTCCAAATGCTAGCAGCCAGGTTAGTTGAGAGTGAGTCTGTTTCTAAAGATTTAGGCCTCGCCCGAGATCGTCATCAGCTGCTTGTCCCTGTAAAACTGTTGGGAAGTCTCTTAGAGACTTGTGATCTCTGCCAAGTCCCTACTTTAAAACATAGTGCTAGATAACACCACCGCGTGTTCTTTTGGCCCTGCCCGAGTAGCACACCGCTCCGCTCACAAGACCGGTAAAGCTCTCAACGCCGCATACTTTGCAGGGCATAATGAGGCACGGGAGCTGGCCATTCCCACCTGCTTCAGTCACCTCATTAAGCTCGGTACTTCTCCCGCGGGACAGGTGAAATACCAGGCACACTCTGTGGCGCACAGAGTGAGGCCCGATCACTCTCACCTGTGTCCACACTTTACAACTAGACGTAACTCAGTGACACATAAAGAGTTTTTAACAGATCTGCCTGTTCATAATTTAAAATAAGTAGGAACAGGTCATTTCATTCACAAGTAGAAATAAGTAGGAGCCGGGCTCGGTGGCTCAGCCTGTCATCCCGGGCTTTGGGAGGCTGAGGTGAGTGGATCACCTGAGCCCGTGGGTTCGAGATCCACCTGGGCAGCGAGACCTCA
>NW_007105544.1:0-789 GCF_000164805.1 Carlito syrichta
TCATAGCTCTATATTTCACTCCTCTTTCTCATATTATTTATTTTGCCTAACTGAGCTTTCTTGTTTCCTTTCAAAAAATTTTTGTTGAAAATTTGAGCACTTTATGATTTATTTCCTCAAAAACAGGTCCCAGAAACTGCAGAGTTTTGCTAAGGATATCTGGAGCTATTGAAAGTAGCACTGCCAAGAGAAGACTGTAATTATAAATCACTGACCAGTATCACTGTCTGTTCACAAATCAGAGTCTGCCACAGTACTCAGTCTTTATATAAAATGTCTTATTTCTTTGTAAAGCAAATTGTTCTCTTGTGTTAGCATATTTGTGATTCTACTGCACTCTGACTAAGAGTTGTCTCAAATCTCCCATGCACTGAAGTCCTTTCAGTTCTCATCTATTTTCTTCTGCCTTGCTACTTCACAAAAGTTTTCAGAGTCATTTCTCTCCAAAAACGAGACTTTCCACGACTCCGGACACATTCATACCACCAGCTGCCTTCCTACTGAAAAATCATCTAATTTTCACAGGAGGAGAACAGATCTGCAGAACTGGAAAATATATCATGGCACTTCACCATCTCTGATAGCAATATCAGAACCTAAAGATATCCAGATTCAAACAACTGTGAGGCAAGATAGTGTCATTCTAGAAATTTCCTACTCCAGATTTTATATGTCCCAATAAAAGGAAAGAAAAAACAAAACTGGGCCGGGCTCTGTGGGTTCAGCCTGTAATCCCAAAATATGGGAGGCTGAGGTGAGTGGATTGCCTGAGTCTGCGGGTTTGAGACA
>NW_007105545.1:0-781 GCF_000164805.1 Carlito syrichta
GGCAAGATAATTTCCTTCTTTAAAAAATTTTAAAGATGTGAAGTACAATTCAGGATTTGGCTTACAAGTGATCATCATAGAGGTAAAGTTTGGGCCTCCTTTGATTCCCACTTCACCTGGTTTGAGATCAGATACCCATATTGATATTGTGTCCCTTTCCCCCTACCCTGGCAATATATCACTACTGCCAATGGAAAACAATTTCTTAAAATGATTTGAATTAGTGGCACCTTATGAAACTAAAATCTTATTTATCATTTAGTTAATATTTTATTTCTATCACTTTTTTAAGTATGAAAATGTCTTATTATTTAAAATTATTATTATTATTATTATTATTATTTGATTTGGAGTCTCACTCTGTCGCCCAGACTGGAGTGCAGCCGCTCCCGGCCACTGCAGCCTCGACCTGCTGGGCTCCGTCGATCCTTCTGCCTCAGCCTTCCGAGAAGCCGGAATCACAGGCACGCGCTACCACACCCAGCTAACTTTGATTTGTTGTAGAGATGAGGTCTCTTTTTAATGCAACTAATAGGTTAGTTTAAAAATGACTTTAGAAGGAAAAACCTTGTGTAATAATATATTAACTTCTACCAAATTTCTTCACAAATGTTGCTTTCTCAGGAATGTCTTTTCTGATGTCTTGATTTCTTTAGAAGTTCTCATTCTATAGCACTTCATAAATTAGTTTCAGGACAGTAATTACAGTTTGTAATTATAAATTTATTTTGCATGGTTTTTTGGTTAATGTCTATTACTCTAGACTACAAGTGCCAATAAG
>NW_007105546.1:0-625 GCF_000164805.1 Carlito syrichta
CCACCACAGCCTCGACCTGCTGGGCTCTGGCGATCCTTCCGCCTCAGCCTTCCGAGTAGCCAGAATTACAGGCGCATGCTACCACGCCCAGCTAATTTTTTTTTATTTTATTGTAGAGATGAGGTCTCGAACCCGCGGGCTCAGGCAATCCACTCACCTCAGCCTCCCAAAGGCGCGGGATTACAGGCTGAGCCACCGAGCCCGGCTTCTGTCTGAGATTTATTATTTCTAAAAAGATAGAGTTGAAATAATCATTGTTTTTTAAACACTAAAATGTCTGTAATTTATTAATAAAGTAGTGTAATGATTTGAGTAATGCTCAGCTGCTGTCCTTTAATACCAATAAATCAAGGGGCAGGGAACTGGTAGAAAGAGATTTCTTTCTTTCTTTCTTTCTTTTTTGAGTTGGAGTCCCACTCTGTTACCCAGACTGAGTGCAGTGGCCGCTCCCAGCCACCTCAGCCTCGACCTTCCAAGTAGCTGGAACTGCAGGCACGTGCTACCATGCCCAGCTAATTTTTGATTTATTGTACAGATGAGGGCTTGCCAAGTTGCCCGGGTGGGTCTCGGACCCGCGGGCTTAGGCAAATCCACTCACCTCAGCCTCCCAAAGTGCTGGAATTAC
>NW_007105547.1:0-735 GCF_000164805.1 Carlito syrichta
GCCGTGTGTCTCATGGGTTTTCTTCTAAATATGTATTGTTTGAGGTATTACATTTCCATCTTAAACGCACCTACAGCTCCTTCTTGCAGGTGGTGACAGATGAGTGCTTAGCTTCTTCCTTCTGCGTATGCTCAGCCGATTCTCCCAGAACTATGCGTAATAGAGAGTGTCCTTTCATCGGTGATTATTTCTGTCCGCTTTACCAAGATCGATGGGTATTGGTTGCAGGTGAGCAGCTTTATTTCTGGGCTCTCTGTTCTGTTGTATTAACCTGTGTATCTACTAGGAAAGCGTATCATCTAAAACTAGAATTAGACAAGGAGGTACACTCTCACCCCTTCTATTTAGCATTGTTCTGGAAGTACTGGTCAGAGTAATCAGGCAATAGAGATAAATAAGATGTATCCAGGTAAAAAAAAAAAAAAGAAAGTCAAATTATGTCTCTTCACAGAGATACGGTTGTTTCTATATTTAGAGAACTGTAAGGACATCCCTAAATTACTCCTAGACTTAATATGAGACCTCGGTGAACTCCC
Source organism: Carlito syrichta (assembly GCF_000164805.1). Taxonomy (NCBI): domain Eukaryota; kingdom Metazoa; phylum Chordata; class Mammalia; order Primates; family Tarsiidae; genus Carlito; species Carlito syrichta. Next base: position 537 of record NW_007105547.1, read on the forward strand.
AGGATACAAAATCGATGTTCAAAAATTAATAGCATGTCTATATGCCAACAACGTTCGAGCTCGGATCCAAATCGAGAACACAATCCCAGCTGGGCTCGGTGGTTCAGCCTGTAATCCCACGCTTTGGGAGGTGTAGGTGAGTGGATTACCCGAGCCCGCGGGTTCAAGACCTGCCTGGGCAACTCGGGGAGATCTCATC
>NW_007105548.1:0-3681 GCF_000164805.1 Carlito syrichta
GGGAATTCACTCACCTCAGCCTCCCAAGGCACGGGATGACAGGCTGAGCCACCGAGCCCGGCCTGAAATTCAAATTTAACTGGAAATTGTATGTCAGTCCCCCCTTCGCTCCCCCCCCAACCCTAACTCTACGACCTTCTAGGGTGGGTGACTTCTCCGCAAATGCACACATTCTCTTTCAACCCTTCCCCCCCACTTTCCTCCCTCCATTCCTTTCTTCCCTCTTCCCTTTGTTTCAGAGTTCTGTGAGCTATGCAAATTGAGGACTTGAGTAAGAGCTCTGAAGGGCTGATTTGCTTTTAAGAAAATCCTGAAGTTCAGGCAGTGCTGCGGAGCACAGAAGGAGGAAGCACGGAACCCCTGAGCTGTACAAAGCTGGAACCGTAGAGCCTGAGAAACCTTGGAGCAGGAGAAAGCCCTGGGAGAGGAGGTGTGGCTGAAAGCACTTGTGAGAGCTCCGGTGCCTAATATTTCAAGTGAATTTCCATCCACCGCTCTCTGTCATCCTTCCTGACACCACTGAAACCCCAGTACAGTTCACCCCACTCAGGAATACTTCGTGTGAGGCAGTTTTCTTGTGTCCTATTGGAAAGGGCTGGGCTTCACCTCCAGGCACAGTGCATTATGGTAGCAGGAGTCTAGAGGTAGCGATGCCAGCACTTAGGGGAGTCTCCCAGGGAGCTATGAAAATTGTGGTGGGCCGGCTCGGTGGCTCAGCCTGTAATCCCAGCACTTTGGGAGGCCGAGGTGAGTGGATTGCCTGAGCCCGCGGGTTCAAGACCTGCTTGGGCAACTTGGCGAGACCTCATCTCTACAATAAATCAAAAATTAGCCGGGCGTGGTAGCGTGCGCCTGTAGTTCCAGCTACTTGGAAGGCTGAGGCGCAAGGATTGCCGGAGCCCAGCGGGTCGAGGCTGCGGTGACTGGGAGCAGCTGCTGCACTCCAGTCTGGGCGACAGAGTGAAACTCCAACTCAAAAAAAAAGAAAACTGTGGTGGAAACAGGGTAGGAAGCAGTTATGGAGACCTTGTGAGAGAGTGGCAACTGATCTCATTTGTTTGACTCTCCTAGTCATGTGCTATGTATATGTGCATGTACACACACACACACACACTCCTCACTGCACAGTCCATATATGCACAAAACTCAACTACAGCAGTTTAGTTCAGTAACACTAGTTCACCAACAACATGATTCAATTGTCACAGTATATTAACTGGCAACCCTGATTGTAACATAAATTATAAACTTCACTGCTAGCTGTTCAGTCCCCTGATGATTATGAAGATAATAGATGAACATCATGATTAGTGACCAGTCAAATAACTTCTTTCAAAGTCCACTGGTGATTGGCTATTGTTCGTCTGTTATTAAGCTCGGGCACAGACAGCAAAGCATGTAGTTGTGTTACCTCTTTGTCTTCCAGGGATAAAGTTATAGCATTTAACTTTTTTTTTTGATTCAGTGGGTACATGCTTGTTACATAAACATATTGTGAACTGCTAGGGATTGAGCTTCAGGTGACCCATTCCCCAGATAGTGAAAATTGTACCTGATAGGTAACTTCCAAACCCTGAGCTCCGTCTTCACCTCCCCATTTTTTTTTTTTTTGAGTTGGAGTCTCACTCTGTCACCCAGACTGGAGTGCAGTGGCCGCTCCCAGCCACCGCAGCCTTGACCTGCTGGGCTCTGGTGATCCTTCCGTCTCAGCCTTCCAAGTAGCCGGAATTACAGGCATGCGCTACCACACCCGGCTGATTTTTTGATTTCTTGTAGAGATGAGGTCTCGCTGCCCAGGCGGGTCTTGAACCCGCGGGCTCACCTCCCCAGTTTTAACGACCTCAGTCCCCTTTATCTGCATCTTTATGACCATGTAGTTCCCACGTATACGTGAAAATATGTGGTGTTTGATTTTCTGTTGCTGAGTCAGTTCGCCGAGGAAGGTGATCTCCAGCACCATCCATGTTGTTGCAAAGGACATGATTTCATTCTCTTTATGGCTGCATAATATTCAATGGTTTACATATATCACATTTTCTTTACTTATTCAATTTGTTATTGTGAATAGTGCTACAATGAACATATGAGTACAGGTATCTTTTTTTATATAACAATTTCTTTTCCTTTGGGTAGATATCCAGTAGTGGAATTGCTGAGTTGAATGGTAGTTCTATTTTTAATTCTTTGAGAAATCTCTATATTGTTTTTTCATAGAGTTTGAACTAGTTTACAACCTCATCAACAGTGTATGAGCATTCATCTTTCTCTGCATCTACATCAATATCTGTTCTTTGACTTTTTAGTAATAGCTACTCTGATTGTATGAGATGATATCTCACTGTGGCTTTAATTTGCATTTCTCTGATGATTAGTGATGCTGAGCATTTTTTCATGTGTTGTATGTCTTCGTTTTCATTTTCAAAGTATCTATTCATGTCCTTTTCCCACTTTTTGATGGGATTGTTTTTTTTCAGGTTGAGTTGTTTGAATTCCTTGTGAATTCTAGATATTAGTTTTGACTGAAGCAAAATTGGCAACTATATATATATTCTTTTCATTCTGTTGATTATTTATTTTACTGTGCAGAAGCCTTTTAGTTTGTCTATTTTTGATTTTGTCACAATTGCTTTTGGGGTCTTTGGCATAAATTATTTGCTTAGGACCATGCCCAGAAGAGTTTTTCCTAGATGTCTCTTCTAGGATTTTTATAGTTTCAGGTCTTGCATTTAAGTGTTTAACCTATCATGATTTAAGTTTTATATATGGCGAGAGGTAGGGATCAAGTTTCATTCTTCTGCATATAGCTAGCCAGTTTTCCCAGCACTATTTATTGAATAGAGTGTCCTTTCCCTATCATTTGTTTTTGCCCGCTTTGTTGAAGATAAGTTGATTGTAGGCATGTGGCTTCATTTCTGGGTTCTCTATTCTGTTCCAATGATCTATCTGTCTATTGTATCTCTACCATGCTATCTTAGTTACCATAACCTTGTAGTATAATTTAAAGTCAAACAACGTGATGACTCTGCATTTGTTCTTTTACTTGGGGTTGCATTGGCTATTCAAGCTCTTTTATGGTTCCATGTAAACTCTAGGATTGTTTTTCCTAGTTCTGTGTAAGTGATACTGGTACTTTGATGGGAGATTGCATTGAATCTGTAGATTGTTTTGGGCAGTATAGCTATTTTAGTGATATTCATTTTTCTGATCCATAAGCATGGGATATTTTTCCATTTTTTTTCGTGTCCTCTGCAGTTTTGTTTTTTTTTTAATCATGGTTTCACTCTGTCACCCAGGCTGAACTGCAGTGGCACGCTCATGGCCACCACAGTCTTGACTTGCTGGGCTCAGGCAGTCCTTCTGCTTCAGCCTTCCAAGTAGCTGGAACTACAGGTGTGTGCCACCATGCCCAGCTAATTTTTTAAAAAATTCATTGTAGAGACAAAGTCTCTCCATGTTGCCCAAGCTGGTCTCAAACCCCTGGGCTTGGGCAATCCTCTAGCCTCAACCTCCCAAAGTGCTGGAATTACAGGAATGAGCCACTGCACCCTGTGTACAGTTTCTTTCATCGGTGTTTTACAGTTATCTTTGTAGAAATCTTTCACCTCCTTGGTTAAATGTATTCCAAGGTATTTTGTGTGTGTGTGTGTGTGTGTGTGTGTGTGTGTGTGTGTGTGTGTGTGT
>NW_007105548.1:3976-15884 GCF_000164805.1 Carlito syrichta
GGTCACGAACCCGCGGGCTCAGGCAATCCACTCACCTCAGCCTCCCAAGGTGCGGGATTACAGGCTGAGCCACCAAGCCTGGCTGAAATGCTATTTTTATATGTTAATTTTGTATCTTAAAACTTTACTGAAATTTATCCGGTCTAGGAATCTTGGAGGAGTTTTCTAGATAGGCAATTATATCATTAGTGAACAGAGATAGTTTGACTTCCTCCTTGCCAATTTTAATGCCTTTCATTTCTTTCTTTTGCCTGCTTGCTCTTGCCAGGACTTCCAGCACAATGTTGAATAGGAGTGGTAATTTAACTTTTAAGGCATTATTATTGTTGAATAATGTTCCAGGTTACACTGATTCTCTTGACTACTTGAATGAAGACAGGAAATTTTGCTTTTCCTATAAAAACAACTTCAATACTCTATCAAATGGGCCAAGAAGTTCTCAACTTTTAAAATCTGTTATTTTAGAGGTACTTTCGGACAAGCTATAGATGCTAAAATGTGAGATCATGAGATTTGTTTAGCTGAGCTTCATAAGAAATGAGATATGAAACACACAACTAAAAACATTCAAGCATCACAGCAAAAAGTAATAATAAGCGATATGCATGCAGGATGGTAGAAACTTTTACCGCAATGGAAAATAACTTTGCAGAATTTGAACCAAACGCAAGTGGAATTATAGAAGAAAGAGTTGACCCTGTGAATATTGACAATGGCATCATTTACAAAGCTCTAGGTACATAGCCTAAGGAACTTAGTGAAAGCAAACTTCTCTATATAAATGAATAAAGTGGTTGCGGCAAAAAAGATGAGATGTCTCAGAGGAAGTGACACCAGCAAAAACTTCACATTAAAGAAACTCTTGAGGCTATTTCACAATATTGAAAGCACAAGAGATAAAATGTTGGAAGCTGATCAAAATTACAAAAAGGGTATGACAATTCTCCAGGGCATGGAAAAGATGCACCCTTTGTCATACCTCTAGAAGAATAAGACAGGCACTATTCGAGTCATTCTTGGCAAGTTTCTTACAAAGAAATAAAAACCTTTAATTCCCAATGGTTTTAATGTTTTAAATTACAATATGCTAATGAATGATAATTAAATTTTTATTCATGTCCCTATATAATTAATAACTGACAGAATTTTTGATATTTGGACAAATTTGTAAAGGCCACAGAACAATCATAATTTTCCACACTGAGGATTAAGATAACTTTGCAGTTGGGCCCAGTGGCTCATGCATGTAACCTCAGCACTTTGGGAGGCAGAGGTGAGAGGATTGCCTAAGCCCACGAGCAACATGGCGAGACCTCATTTTTACAATAAATCAAAAACTTAGCTAGGCGTGGTTGCAAACACCTGTAATTCTAGAACCTAGAAGGCTGAAACAGAAAAGTGTTACCTGGGCCCAGCAGCTTGAGGCTGTGGTGGCCGTGAGCATGCCACTGCATTCCAGCCTGGTTGACAGAGTGAAATTCCGGCTCAAAAAAAAAAGATAACTTTGCAAGGTTTCAGCTTCCTTGGCCATTTTTACGGTCCTGCAGTGCCATGTAAATGGAGAGCTGCATATATATACAAGAGAGGACGCCTCCAAACTGGAATTTATTCATAAAAAATTGTGTATTTATTCCTACATGTTTAAACTTCAGTTACATTTCAAGTACTCTCTGATGCAATACACCTATCAAGACCTTTTACACTTTTGATACAATAAACCTATCGAGGCTTTTCCCACTGCTCAAAACAGTTTTTGAACTCATCAATTTTGATGTCTTTTAGTGCTTCTACCGTTTTTTATTTCACCTCTTCCACAGTGGCAAAAGGATTCCCTTTGAGGACTTTTATCATGCAGGAAACAAAGAAACACAAAGTCTGGGATGAGATCAGGAGGATGGGGCATGAAGTTCATGTCGTTTTTGGTTAAAAACTGGGGAACATTCCGCACGGTGTGGGCAGGTGCACTCGTCAATCTCCCATCATGAAATGAACTAATACCTTGAAAGAATCTCCAAAAAAAATTCACTGAAGCTGAATGAGGCCTCTCACAGCAACACTAGCTGGTACACTGATGCCGGTGGGTTTCTAGGACACTTACCCCTAGCAGGGGAAGCCTGTACACCACAAGGAGCTTGCCCTCCAAAAAGACAATTCCAGTTTTTTGGGGTCTCCCCCTGTTTATGCCACAATCACTATTATTATGTCCTTTACTCGGGTGAGGAAATCGGAACTTCAGGGAATTTAGGCTACTTGTCCAAGGTGATGCAGATAGTAAGTAAGTAGTAGAGCTTGTACTGAACTTCTCCGATCTGACTCCGGACTTGTTCTCTTGACCACTATGCCAAATTAATGTTAATATTAAGCTATGAGCCAATCAAAGGCAAAGACCACATCTTTTGATCTTTGTATGCCTGGCATGTAACCATTATTTGATACATGCTTGTTGAGTGAATAAATAAAATGAAGTAAGGACCTCAAAGGAATTAGCATTCTGTTTGAAAATAATGACAGAAAAATTAAGACTAATTATAAACTGAGTAACAACCGTATATGTGTCCATTGTTTTTTTTGTTTTGAGTAAGAGTCCCACTCTGTCGCCCAGGCTGGAGTGTAGTGGCACGCTCACAGCCACCGCAGCCTCAATGCACTCAGGAGATGCTTCTGTCTCAGCCTCCCAGTAACTGGAGCTACAGGTATACGTTACCACACCCAGCTGATTTTTTTTATTTATTGTAGAGATGTGGTCTCATCAAGTTGCCCAGGCCAGTCTTGGACTCCTGGACTCAGGTAATCCTCTCGTCTCTGCCTCCCAAAGTGCTGGAATTATAGGCATGAGCCACTGCGCCCGACCTAGGTGTCCATTGTTAAGGAAAAAATTACTTATGGCACTTGTTAAAGATAGTAAGGCAGACTTTTTTCATGGAGGCACCATTGTGATAGGCATAGAAACCACAGGGATCAACTCCAAATACATCAAGCACAGGAAGAGACTGATAGGCAAGGAACAGGACGGGTGTCAGTGGAAGGAAAATTGTGAAGAGGAAACACCAGGAGTGACAGGGATTCTGGCTAGACACCTCAGGAGAATGCTTGCTGAAGCAGGCCAGGGAGATAAGATATGGCGAGTGGTCATTTACGAAAGGTGGAGGGCTTTCACTGAACTGACAGCAGAATTTTCACGCAAACTGGATATTGACAAGGATGCTGAAAAGAGGAGGGTCCAAGTTCAGGTCTAACTGAGCAGAGGGCTCGGAGAAGCCTGATTAAAGTTATGCCGGGCAGGCACGGTGTCTCGTGCCTATAATCCCAGCCCTTTGGAGGCCAAGGTGAGAGGATTGCCTGAGCCCACGGGTTCGAGATCAGCCCAGGCAACTTGGCGAGACCTCATCTTTACAATAAACCAAAAAAATTAGTCGGGCACGGTGGCGTGTGCCTGTAGTTCCAGCTATTTGGAAGGCTGAGGAGGAAGGATCACCTGAGCCCAGCTGGCTGAGGCTGCGGTAGCCTTGAGCGTGCCACTGCACTCCAGCCAGGGCGGCAGAGTGAGACGCCAACTCAAAAAAAAAAAAGTTAGACCAAGGAGAAAGTCTTTGCAACTATCCATTGTAGATAGGACAAACAGATCCTCTGTCTTCTCACGTGGTATGAAGAACAGCCATTTCTGAGATGTTTGGAAACATAACGTGGTGCAGAGGTTTTCATTTCTTTGTTAAGAAATTTCTAGTGATGGTCATTAGTCCCAATACATGTGAATAAGACTGGGGAATAAAAAGATGTCACATCCTGCCCCCACCCCGCCTTTTTTTGAGTCGGAGTCTCACTCTATTACTCAGCCTGGAGTGCGACAGCACGTTCACGGCCACCACAGTCTTGACCTGCTGGCTCAGTTGATCCTTTGGCCTCAGCCTTCCAAGTAGCTAGAACCACAGGTATGCACCACCACACCCAGCTAACTTTTTTATTTTCAGTTGAAGTCTCACTCTGTTGCCCAGGCTGGGGTGCAGTGGCACGCTCACAACCACCCCAGTATTGACCTGCCGGGCTCCAGCGGTTCTTCTACCTCAGCCTTCCAAATAGCCAGAACTCTAGGCATGAGCTACCATGCCCGGCTAATTTATTTATTGTAGAGACGAGGTCTCACCAAGTTGCCCAAGCTGGTCTCGAACCCGCGTGCTCAGGCAATCCACTCACCTGGGCCTCCCAAAGTGCTGAGATTACAGGCTGAGCCACCACACCCAACTCAGCTAATTTTTTTGTTTACTATAGAGACAAGATCTCACCAAGTTGCCCAGGCTGGTCTTGAACCCTGGGCTCAGACAATCCTCTCGCCTCCACCTCCCAAAGTTCTGGAATTACAGGTGTGAGCCACTGTGCCCGGTGATCCTGTCTCTTTCTTGCAGCAGCTCAAGGCACAGGAACTCTTCCAGGAGCTCTCTCTCTGAGAAAAGCAAGCACACATTTTTTTTCTTTTTGAGTTGGAGTCTCACTCTGTCGCCCAGACTGGAGTGCAGCGGCCACTCTCGGCCACCGCAGCCTCGACCTGCTGGGCTCTGGTGATCCTTCCGCCTCAGCCTTCCAAGTAGCCGAAATTACAGGTATGCGCTACCACGCCCGGCTGATTTTTTTATTTATTGAAGAGATGAGGTCTCGCCTGCCCAGGCAGGTCTCGAACCCGCGGGCTCAGGCAATCCACTCACCTCAGCCTCCCAAAGGCGCGGGATGACAGGCTGAGCCACCAAGTCCGGCTGCAAGCACACATTTTTTAAGTCCCAGAGTTGTCATTTGGAGGAGGAAGAGGGGACGTAGACATTCCTTGGATTGGACCAGAAGACTACCTGAGATTTGCAGTGTGGAGATGTCAGGAAACTGTATGCTCAAGCCTTGAGCAAAAGGCCCAAATAAGCAGACCACGGTAAAGCTCTGTATGGAAAGCAAAAAAGCCAGAGAAAAATCACACAGAGTTGCAGCTGTATAAAAATAGATATGGGTCAGGCAGGAATATGGCGAGGAGAGCTCGTGGGCTGCCGAAACTGGTACATTGTGTTCTGTTCCATTCTTTCAGCAGCACGTTTACCCGGGCAACAAAAATGAAAGAGCAAGAGAGAGAGATAGGGTCGGTAAGGAGCTCAGCTCGAGTAAGAGCTGACTTCCACTGTTACAGGCAAGACTGCCAGTCTTCCTGTACTCATGGGAAGGAAAGTCAGAGGTTCCACTCTTCCAACTGACTTCTGGGAAAGGCAACTCTTCCCAGAACAAATGGAAGTCTCCGGGGTCTAGCACACCCTCCCATCTCAACTCAGGGCCCAAGACATGAAAAGAATAAAACCAACCTTCTCTAGAGGAGTCTGAGGCGACCTTCTTGTGGAAGGAGCTCCACCCTGCAGAAATTCTCTATTTCGCCTTCTGTTTCTATCTGTATCTGTCTCTCACTCACACACACACAAGAAATCGAGTCACACAACTGCTCTACAATCCACCGGAAGAGAGTGAAAGAGTGTGGACTGCTGTGGTCCACTTATTTGGGCCTTTTGCTCAAGGCTTGAGCATACAGTTTCCTGACATCTCCACACACTGCAAATCTCAGGTAGTCTTCTGGTCCAATTCAAGGAATGTCTACTTCCGCTCTTCCTCCTCCAAATGACAACCTTGGGACTTAAAGGGTTCAGAGTGCTGAGTATGAGTGTTGAAAATAAAAGGGAAACGTTACCAAATGATAACCTGGGGTTTCTGAGATATACAGGTACAGATTATAAGTACTTTTAAACCCTGTCTTTGGTTGCTTCACGCTTCTTTGAATGCAGCATCTTGTGAAAATCACATCATGTGATGCCTCCACACTTCTTTAGGTTTCATGCCCTTCTAAAACAGTCCAGTTTAAACTTGAAAGCAGGGATTCCTTCCCTGTCCCACTAGCTGTCACTCCCTATTATTCCCATACTTTTTTTTTTTTAAGAGACAGGGTCTTGCTCTGTCACCCAGTCGGGAGTGCAATGACATGATCACACCTCACCACAGCCTCACATGCTTGGATTCAAGCAATCCTTGTGTCTTAGCCCCCTGAGTAGCTGGGCTAACAGTGCATGCCATCAAACCCAGGTAGTTAATTTTTTTTTTTTTTTTTGGTAGAGGTACGGCCTGGATATGTGGTCCAGGCTGATCTCAAACTACTGGCCTCAAGCAATCCTCTCTCCTCAGCCTCCCATAGTGCTGGGATTTCAGGCGGGAGCCATCGCTTTTGGCCTCTCTAGCCCTCCTGGCCCTTGCCTGGTGGGTCATTCAGAACCTCTTTTTTTTTTTTTTTTTTTGAGTTGGAGTCTCACTCCAGACTGGAGTGCAGTGGCCGCTCCCGGCCACCGCAGCCTCGACCTGCTGGGCTCTGGCGATCCTTCCACCTCAGGCTTCCAAATAGCCGTAATTACAGGCGCGCGCTACCACGCCCGGCTGATTTGTTGATTTATTGTAGAGATGAGATCTCGCTGCCCATGTGGGTCTCGAACCCGCGGGCTGAGGCAACCCACTCACCTCAGCCTCCCAAAGGTGCGGGATTACAGACTGAGCCACGGAGCCCGGCTTCTGTTGAGTATTAAATTACACGTCACTTAAGGATGGGGATCACATTTATTCAGATTGGGATCTCTCCACCAATCACAGTGTATGATACACAGGACCGTGTGTACAAGAGCACTTAGTAAATAGTGGTTGAAGGAATAAATAGAAGCAGGAAGTTCCCGAACAACTGGAGAAATTAATTTTTTAATTTTATTAGCCCACGCTTGAATGCCTAGGTCAAGATCGAAACACTAATCCTCCAGCTTTGAGTAAAAGCCATTCTGCTGGGTTTTGCATTCAAAGCATGGTTTGTGGAATGCCTTGCTTTCTGTGATGAGATAAAAGGCTTTTCCTTTATGGTATTTTTAGTGTCCAAATTTTCAAAATTGTATTTTATGGTTTCTCTTTGTTTTTGTTTAAAAATAAAGTGTCGGGGGGTGGGGGGAACAGCAACAACAGCACAAAGGAGAAAAGCCACTCTGATAAGGCGTAGTTGGGAGCTCAGTGAAGCATGTTTCATCCTGGTGCCAGATGATGCTCACGAAAATTGCAGCAATTTTTGATGCACTTGCCAATGTTTGTGTTATTTTTACTTTAAAGATGTAACAGATTGCTCCAAAATAAATAATTTAAGCCTAATGTTTCAAAAGAGTCCAAGCGCTTGCGTCTTTTACTTCTGGCTCATCTGCTGGGACTGAGCTGGGCCCACAGAGCCAGCCCGCGTTTCTATACAACGCTCCATTTGGAGGGCTGTTTTCTGGTTTTGTTTTTCCAAGTTGAATCTGTTTTTCACCATTCTGTTCTCAGTGTCGGAGGTTGTATCGTTGCTCAGCGCCGAAGCGACAACTCTCCTTATCCAAGAAGGGAGGCAGTGGATTCCATGGCAGCTAGATTCCTACTCTCATGGGAGCGGGGCTCGGAGAGTGCAGAGAGGGTCTGGGCTAAGAGTCCAGCCCGAGCCTTGTGGGAATCCGCAGATGTCTGTACGGACCCATCCTTAGACTTCTAGCCATGAACACAGGTGCACGCTCTGTACAGAGTGTCTCAGTGTCACTAGAACACCTCAGACTTGCAGGTTAAGGTCTCTCAAAGTGACCCAGCCTAAGTTGACTAGGAGCCATCTCACTGGATTATTTGCCTTTACAGTACAGTTTAAGAAAGAAGCAGCATCTTTATTTAGGAAAAAAATCACAAACATGCTGTTCTGTTCTTCCTAAATGAGCACAAATAGTTTTTATAATCAGGAACCACAGAGATAAAAAATAAAGACAGCCAGAAAAACAAACTGACAGTTCTGTGTTCTCTGTGATATAGGCCGCCATACTGAGGTCCATCAGATGACCGGGAACCACATGTGGGACTCCAGCACCAACAAGACCTTTAACATCGGCTTGAACATGGACAGTCGGTTGCCTCTCTGGTGGAATGGGTCAGAACCTCTGTGGGTCACTCTGACCAAGGCCAAAAGGAAGGTTTACATGTACTACTGGCCAGGTGAGTACGTGGATATCCAGACCCTTGACCCTTCTGCACTTCAAAACATGTGGAGTCTCCGAGGACACCGGCTGTAAAGTTACTCTTTGAAGACCAAACTGTGGCTTGGAAAATGGGTTCTTTATTTAAGGAATATGCCTCATGGGCACATTTTTAAAGTTTTTGTTTTGAATTCTCTGACATCAGAATAGGCACAATGCCATTTACTGACCCTATGGTCCCATAATACTGCTGCAGGAGATCATGCTTTTTTCATGTGCAAAATTTCAAATATACGGCAGAGATGAATTGTAGGTGCTTATTTGCTTTACAAAAACATCTGGTGTACCATTTCCACAGATTTTTGAGTTCCTCTACCATATCGACAAGAGAATTAAAAACACTTGCAACTCTTTGGTAGTACATTGAATGTAAGATTCCCACGCGTCCTAGATCAGTGAGGTGAGTCGTCATACATACTGCCCTGGTGGCTGTGAGGAGTTTTCAGGACTCTCTGAACTTGGCAGCTGAATATCTTTCACTGAGGATGAGAGGATTAAGCCAGAGGCGATGGCTCATGCCTGTCATCCTAGCACTTTGGGAAGCCAAGGTGGGAGGACTGCTTGAATCCAGGAGTTTGAGATCAGCCTAGGCAACATAACAAGATCTTGTCTCTACAGAAAGTAAAATATTATCCAGGAGTGGTGGTGTGCACTTGTAGTCCCAGCTACTCGGGAGGCAAAGGGAGGAGACTCTCTTGAACCCAGAAGGTCGAGGTTACAGTGAGCCGTGATCGTACCGCTATACTTCAGCTTGGGTGACACAGTGAGATCCCAACTCAGAATAATAATAATGAAAGCATTTAGTGTTTGCAATGTAATCAGCTTACTACTATCTTTCCAATGGCGGATTCACTCTTTAGGTAGGTGGACAATTTGACTTTCCCATACATGTGGCTAGAGACAATATCTTCTTAACTCTTAATAATGAAGTGCTAGACCAGACTTGTTGGCTCACACCTATAATCCCGGCACTTTGGGAGGCTGAGGTGAGAGGATTGCCTGAGCCTGCAGGTTCGAGACCAGCCTGGGCAACCTGGCAAGACCTCATCTCTACAATAAATCAAAAAATTAGCCAGGCATAGTGGCACGTGCCTGTGGTTCCGGACACTTGGAAGGCTGGGGAAGAAGGATCACCTGAGCCCAGCATTTGAGGCTACAGTGGTTGGGAGCCTGCCACTGACTTCCAGCCGGGGTGACAGAATAAGACTCCAACTCAAAAAAAAAAATAGTGAAATACTGATGACTGCCATTGTGGAAAGTGATGTCAGGAGAGGAGTAGAAAAATAGAAGGAATGAACGAAAAGCAGCCTGATAGGAATTGGAGCGATACAGCTGAGGAGTCTCATGGGCCTGGGTTGAGGGTCTGCAGCAGCCTGGTGGATAATGAGAGCATGGGTGGTTGTGGAGCGGGTGGGCGCCAGAGAACCAGGAGTGGAGAGAACCAGCAGGTGAGCCAGGGCAGCCAAGGCCAGGAGGAGGGTGTGGGCCTTTGGCAGGAGTCTGGAGGATCTGCCTGGCGGTGGTCTTTTGGAGAGCCGCCAGGGCACCCCAGGCCAAGCCACTTTCGGCGGGGCAGAGAGCACAGACAGAGACCAAGAGGGCAGCCCGCAGCCTGACTTCAGCGGGTGCCATGAAGCTGCCCCAGCGGGTGTGTGCCCCAGGAAATGCACTGATAAGGGAGCTCTTGAGGGTAGGCGGCATTCTCTCAAAACTGGAGCCAATAGACACAGGTGGGCTCTGTCAGCAGGTACTTGGCTAGCAGTTTCTTCACAAGACACCTGGGATTCTGTCCACAGCAGACACCTACCTCAGCTGACGGGAGACACTTTTGAGCAAGGGAAGAGTTTAGGAGGACTTCATGATCTTCCAAGGAGACTCAATTTTTCCTGGAGTTGGACGTTAATTAAAGAAGCAAGTAGCCGGGCTCGGTGGCTCAGCCTATAATCCCGCGCCTTTGGGAGGCTGAGGTGAGTAGATTGCCTGAGCCCACGGGTTCGAGACCCGCCTGGGCAGCGAGACCTCATCTCTACAATGAATCAAAAAATCAGCTGGGCGTGGTAGCGCGTGCCTGTAATTCCGGCTACGCGGAAGGCTGAGGCGGAAGGATTGCCAGAGCCCAGCAGACGAGGCTGCGGTGGCCGGTAGTGGCCCCTGCACTCCATTCTGGGCGACAGAGCGAGACTCCAACTCAAAAAATAAAGAGGCAAGTATTCTCGTGGGCCAGGCTCACTGGGCTTGCCAGAAGAGACATGCTCAGGGTTGAGCCCAATGTGATGAGGCCAAAAGGTTTTGCTGTACATTGAGGTCATTCTCAGAGGCATGATTATCAATAAATACATGCAAAGGCATAGGGGAAGGATTGGACTGGGCGTGATGCCTTAGGGACCACCTTGAAACAAATCAAGATGAATATGACTCCAATACTATAGGGGACGCCTTCCATGATATCTGGTTAATTTAACTTTCTTTTTTTTTTTTTGAGTTGAGTTGGAGTCTCACTCTGTCGCCCAGACTGGAGTGCAGTGGCCGCTCCCGGCCACCGCAGCCTCGACCTGCTGGGCTCCGGTGATCCTTCCGCCTCAGCTGTCCAAGTAGCTGGAACTACAGGCGCGTGCTCCCATACCCGGCTGATTTTTGATTTATTGTAGAGATGAGGTCTCGCCAAGTTGCCCAGGCGGGTCTCAAACCCACAGGGTCAGGCAATTCACTCACCTCAGCCTCCCAAAGGCATGGGATTACAGGCTGAGCCACCGAGCCCGGCTTAATTTAACTTTCTGTGTCTTGGGACTTAACCCCTTCATGCTTTGAAGAGCACCCCACACACAACCTCCCCACTAATCCACCACATGCCTCCTCCTTATAAGGTCTCCTGTGGAGGGCCTTCTGAGTGGCCAGGATAACAATTTCATGGCAAAGTGGTAGGAATTCTAAGAAGGGGCAGTCACCACGTTTCAAACTTCTCCCTGAAGCATTGCTCTTTATTTCATATTGGAGAAGCTAAATTTTATATATCGCTGAGTAGCTAAGAAACTCTGAAAGCTAGTTTGCATGAAAAAAATATCCCATTGGTCTTCCAAAGCAGCTCCTTCAGGGATAGAAGGGACCAGATCACTTCTTTGGACTCACAGTTCAACAGCTAATGCGATGTGACAAAAATGCCTTAAGAGCAGTGATGGTGTTAACTGTCAGGAGGAAAGACGCTAAAAAGATAGCCTCCTAGAGCTTCCTCAGTGACCTAAGTGAAGATTAGCTAAGGTCTGGCCGTGTCGAAGTCTCCATAGAAATTGAGTCAGAAGTCTCTTGTCTCTTAGACATTGTCCAGTCCTTCTAAACTGGACACACAGACAACGCTCTCAGAGATGTCTGTCTCTGCTCCCCAGCCCAACAGGGCATGTCCAGATACCCTCCGTTCTTCCTGGTGGATGGCTGCAGGATTCTTGGACTCTGCTATCCTTTCTCTGACTGCTTTGGTTCCTTCCAGCCTCAGTCAATAGCTCAGTGAATGCTCATTTGTTTCTGCAAGATTAAGTGAAAGGCGGGGACCTCTCTTCTAAGCATGACTTAATTTTATTTTTCTTCTTAAGGCCTCTTCTTCCTTCTACGTTCCCCACAGGATACGTCGCAGACCTCTCGATGAGGCCTGGAAAGTCTTCATGGCTCCAGTGAGCTGGGTTATGACATGCCGAGTCTCGCCATTAAGTCAATATTTAGGCCGGGTTCGGTGGCTCAGCCTGTCATCCCGCGCCTTTGGGAGGCTGAGGTGAGGATGGCCTGAGCCCGTGGGTTCGAGACCCACCTGGGCAACTTGGCGAGACCTCATCTCT
>NW_007105548.1:16043-32641 GCF_000164805.1 Carlito syrichta
GGGAGCGGCCGCTGCACTCCAGTCTGGGCGACAGGGTGAGACTCCAACTCAAAAAAAAAAGTCAATATTTAGAAGCGCAATTTAGAAATGGGAGGAGTTCAGGTCTTTCTGTCAGGTAGAAAAAGCTGCAGGCTGGAAAAACGGACCCCAGCTGAAGCGTCCAAAATACCCCGCCTCAAGCCTTGAGACGTTTAGCATTGTCCACAGATGCTTCAGCGCCCCGCCCAATGATGCTGCTGAGTTTTGCAGGGAGAAATGAAATTCAGGAAAGAATCCCAGCCTCTAAATCCAAGGTTATCTGGGCAGACCCAAAGAAGTCAGCCAGAAACGGTGTCACTGGGACCCAGTAGTGCTTGCAAAAGATACGAGCTGAGTGTTTGTAGTTCGCTAACAATATTCCTTGACCCCATTTCCCTAGTTTGAGGCCAAAGGGATTTTATTGAAGGAGAAAATGGAGGCTCTCCATTGTCAGCTTTATGCTGTGGGGCAACCCAAAGCCGAGAAAACTGACATGAGGAAGGAGGAAAAAATCAGAGCATATGGGAAGATCATAAGATATTGTATAGAAGTGGAGATTGATCTCAAATAATCAGAGCTATCTGCATGGTGGCAGCAGTTTTTAACTTTATTCTAATGGCTTTCATAAAATGCAAAAAAAGAATGAAAAATAGCCACCTTTTAAGATTTCATGGTTAAAACTGTTTGGAGTTCTAAGTTTTACGACTTTCACCATGCACTTAGCAGTGTTAACTCCTTAGAGCCAAGCAATCAGGAAGCCATGGGTGCAGCCACTCAGATGTCCTGGGAGGGCATTGGGTATGGGTCTGGGTTCTTTTCTTGGACAGGTGTTCGGACTGAGGAGACACCTTCTATGTAGAGAAAGACATATTTCCACCTGGCTTCCACGTCCCCCTTTCCACTAGTGGGCTGGGTGGGAAGTTACTACATGGGCATTTGACTCAGATTTGGTTGTTATAATCAATGTGATGTCATCTGGATAAGTAAAAGGCGTATATTGGCTATTGGTCAAGAATTACGGGTCATTTACAGCTTCTTCCTCTTCCTGCCACAGTGGGTCCCTGACAACCTTCAGTCAGGCTGACCTCAGAAGCCTACACTCAGACACAGGGAGAATTAGGAGCCCAGCACTGCTCAGACAAAGGTGTAAGTTAACATGATCGCTAAGTTATTGCCTCTGTGCACATGACACCAAACATCTGGACAAAAACTGGAACTTTTTTCTCAGGCATATATTTGAATTCGCAAATACAAGGGATCTGGATATGCATTAAATCTTTCAATAATATCACCGGTTTGGCATTGGACTTTGAGTTTCATGTAATCTTAGAACTGGAAGAGACTTTAGTCAAGACATAGTTTGCTGGTTCCTACACTTGTGAATCAAGAATCTCTTTAGGAAACTGATCAAAACTATGGCTTTCCTTTCCAAAAAAAATACACCCACACAGACTGCACTCACAATTTTGGGCATATGTAATACCAGACACTACAGTGCTAAGGATTGCCAGGTGCTGTTTGACGTGGTAACATAAATATACCTATGATAGCTAATTTTTTTGATTTTTCATGCGATGGAAGCATGTTAAAAACTCATCAAAGTATCAAATGCAATCTAAACTCTTGTAATTAATGTCTGGCAAGAGGAGGCCTGGATCAGAATTCTGTAACACTCTTTGGGTTGAGTTCACATTGCATCATTTCCTTTGTCAGTAACTTTGGCAAGGTCTGCCTCACTGATGTTGTCTGTGTCAGCAAGAAAAAGATTAGAAATTCGCATTTCAAGAGGGAGATTCTCTCCAAAAACTGATCCTCACAAGCATTCTGCAGGATTTCAAGGCGTTGACCGTTTCTGCTGCAGAGAGATTGAAGAGGTACTGCTCTACTGTCTGCAGAAGTGATTCCTCCAGCATTCGAAAGTATTCACAGCTGTATAACCACAGCCAGTCTCCTTTTGCAGAATGGTATCTCGGTCAAAGGAGCACACAGCTTTTCAGCAGCATCCATTATGTTGATTAGAAAGTCAAAGGGGGAATCTAGGGACGAACCTCCGTCCTTCACAAACCGTGGCAAATCCATTTAGTCACCAAATGTCTTTAAAGGATGTGTATGACTCAAAATCCCGGAATAGGCTCTCAAGAGACAACCATGAGCAAAAGCAGATAAAGGCTCCCTTTATCTGGATTCTGCTCCTGGACAGGTGTTCAGACCAAGGAGACACCTTCTGTATAGAGAAAGACACATTTCCACCTGGCTTCCCCTCCCCCACCTTTCCACTAGTGGGCTGGGTGGGAAGTTACTACATGGGCATTTGACTTAGCTTCTGTGGAGATTTGATTGTTCATTCAGGGAAGGAGACAGATCACCTAATCTTATCCAAATAAAGGTAAATGTACAATTATGGAAAGTATAATGATGGGTAGTAGATTGCACAATGGCATCATCTAATACAGGGTCTGGTTTTATTGAAGAGGGCTGACAAAGGTGTCCCTGGAAAGTGACCTCAAGAGGATGGGTAAGGTGGGGAGTGAGAGTGCAGTGGAAAGGAGCACCCAGGCTGAAGGAATAGTGTGTTCACATCCTGGAAGGGACGGGAAGCATGAAAGTTTCAAGAAACTGACAGAGGAGGGATGGGTGTAGCATGAACAGGTAGAGAGAGGCTGAGGCCAGGCCTGGCTCTGTGAGCCATGCTGAAGAATTCATTTCTACCCTGAGAGGAGTGAGATGTCACTGGAAGGTTTTAAGGAAGAAAGCATTTTGGAATTGCTATTCTGGCTTCGAAGTGGAGAATGGAGTACAGGCGCTCAGAGGGGACCCCTGACCAGTCAGGAAGTCATTGCAGGGACCCAGGGCGGGGGTGGCCGTGCCTCAGACTGGGCAAGGAGCAGGCTCGGCAACTGGAATTGCCAGGACCTGCTGGTAGTGAGGGACTGGAAAGTGACAAGCCCGGCCCTGGGCTTCCGTATGGATGATGATTCTTCACTGAAATTGGAATCGAAGGAGGAGCCGTCTGGAGGCAGATGGACGTCGACCTGGAGTGGACAGCTCTGGAGCTCAGAGAAGACACCTGGAGATGGAAGATGTGGCTAGTCGGTGTGTTGGAGGTCTGGGCAGCTATGAGTGTATGGAAGAGTTCACCGTGGAAAAAGAACAGGGTCCCGGGCACAGCCTCAAGGAACTCTGATGATTAATAACCAGATGGAGGAGGGTGAGCCTGCAAAGGCACCTGAGTAGGAGTGGCTTGGGACGCGGGAGAAACCCAGCCAAGCTGGGAAAGTGAAGGGGTTAGCATCGTTCTACTCTCTGGGTGTGTCTCCGTCTGAGAGAGGATACACACCCAGAGCCCACTGGAGGGGAGGAGAGACTTCCCTGAGAGAGTGAGGCTAGTTGGCATCTGTCGACATGTACTTGCTAAAGAGCCCAACAGAATGCAAGAAGGGTGTGGGCATGTGAGTGCTCAGTGCCGCTAAACGTCCTGGGACTATAACGGGGCACCTGCATTTATCAGCAGGGACATCACTGGCAAGCTCTGAACTTTGTAGCTGTTTAATCTCTCTGACGTTATAATTTCTGCCTTTTGTAACAGGGTGCATTGTTTTCACAGCATGAAAAACAATTCAGGTTGTTTCAACTAGTTTCCAAACACCATTAGTCAGGCCTTGGGAATTGGCTGAAAATGAACTGGAGTCAACCCAAAATAGGGAAGACGGAGTGAGTAACAGCAGACAAACAAGACAAGCAAACGCGAACATTTAAAGGTCTTGCGCGCCTGTAGTTCCGGCGACTTGGAAGGCTGAGGTGGAAGGATCGCAGGAGTCCAGCAGGTCGAGGCTGCGGTGGCCGGGAGCGGCCACTGCACTCCAGTCTGGGCGACAGAGTGAGACTCCAACCCCACCCCCCAAAAAAATAAAGTCAGAGTCTTGCATGTTCCTTTTAAACCAAATTTGTTGTTTTGACACAACTAATATGTTCACCAAATTATTTTCAGCCAGATTGCCATGGTCCATATTGATTTCAACTCAACTGCATGTGATTTCACACATTCTTGGGCCAGTCACGGACCTCTCTGGGTCTACAATGAAGAATTCCTGACATCCATTGGAGAGTGTCTGCTGGGTGCTGTCAAACGGTGTTCACCAGCCCTTAGTATCCCAGCTGTGCCTCAGGGGCTCACGGGCAGGAGAGGCAGGGGATGGCTGAGACCCCTTTGGAAAAAGGCGTTCTTCAAAGAGGAAATTTGGAAACCACCTGTCTAAATCGCTCATGGATGCATTCATTCCATGGCCTGCCATCAAGAAACTCAGAGCCTAACAAAGCAGCTGGTGTATCACATCACAGCACAACGCGCCCAGTGTGCAGGGACCAACCTCCGACTTTATCGTGTCTCCTTGCTGCTCTGTTGTGGCCCTTCTTGAAATCCATCGTGTGCTCCTTGGGGAATGGAAGGCGGACCATGTCCTGTGATGTTTCAGTGTCGAAGGGGGAAAAGAAGAAGACTGAAAGAGGGCAGAAAAGAAGGGAAGGAAGAGAAGACAGAGGGAGACAGTAGCCAGGCAAAGGAAGGGTTTAACAGAGGCCAAGGAAGAAGAAATGTGAGAGGGACTGGCAGTCTTGAGGCTAGGAGCCTGCATGCCTGCAAGGCTCGGGTGACTGCAAGTCACAACACCGAAGCTGTGTGTTCAGGGTTCCTGAGGCTGCCACTGCTAGGACAGCTTGTGAAGTGCCAGGGGTTCCCGCTCAAGCTGCTCACCCCAACCCCCCAAGGAGGAGACGCCTTCTCCTGGCACGCTCCTCCTGATCGGCCCTCCTAAGCCCCCCACCTCAAAGCTCCAGAGCCCTCTGCCTGTCCACCACTTCCCACCCCACCCTCCACTCCTCCAGGCCCTCTGCCCTCCGCAGACCTGATGCTACGTGATGGTCCCTTGAACAGGCCTCCGTGCTCACTAACGGAGAATCATACTTTGGGTGGAACCCAATGAGGAAGAAGTTATTGCTCAGCAAAGTCAAGTGCCATAGTTCCTGGGGGCCTCTCTGGGCTGAGTCTGGGGTTCCAGATGTCCTGCCAGCCCGAGGCTTATTCGTAGTAAATGTTCTTTCCAAACAAAAGCTCCCTCCGGCCCAGAGTGGACCCTAGTGTGGGAGGCTCCGAAGCTCTGTCTCCTCCATTTGCACCCAGCCTTAGTCCAGGCACCCAACTTGGCTGCTCCAGTGAGGGCTCCTCTTTTGGTGGGCTCTCCCCAGAGGACCCCTGGAGAAGATGCTGCTTCCTGCCTCTTACCTCCCCGGCCCTCCGGGGCTGGGGAAAGTGATGTGGGCTGCCATCGAGGTTGTCTGACTCCAGGGCCATGCGAGACCCCTGCCCTGGGACCTGAGGTCTGGCCCCGTCTGGTGAGGGCCTGGTGCTGCAGGGGCATCCACGGACCCTCCCAGGCTCGCCAGGCCAAATCCCTACTGAGCCTAAGCGTGGTGGATGCAGGGGAGGGGAGACGGTCCTGGAGAAGGGCAGAAAAGGGCTCCAGGCTGGTTCCTCCTGGACAGAATTCGCCCTCCCTGGGAGGAAGATGCCAGAGCCTCAGGCTTTTGGTGGCTGAGAAGACACTGTCTTCTTTCTGCAATGCCCGCCCTCCGCTAGGCCTCTGCCACATTCTTTGTTGGTGCCAAACACCTGGGCATGAAAGATGGGGTGCAGAGCCTGGGGCCCCTCCTTCCTCTGCCACACCTTGCCCTGGCTGAGTCTGTGTGCACCGTCAGAGCGGCTCTGTGGTGGGGGGGACAGAGGGGTGGCACTTTGAGCCCTTGAGACTTTTGTGTGCGGCGAGACGTTTGTGTCCCCCTCCTGCCTGTCCCTCCTATTCTTCCCACGGTGCTTCCAGAACGTCACTGGAACACTTGGGGAACTTCGGGCAAGGGATCTTTCTTTATTTCTAAAAGAGCCAGAACATGGATTTGAAATCAGTGCAGCTACTCATGCGTGGGGAGACCAGGGGACATTCCCTTAGCCTCTTTCTGACTCTTCCTCCTTGCCCTCTCCACGGATTGCAACACAGGTTGCAGAGTAAAACACAAGCCCTGTTTCAAGAGAATTCTGGGATAGGCCTTGAGGACCTACAGGAAACAGGAAGCAGGGTGCCCAGGAAAGGGATGGACAGAGAGGGAGCTGGCCAGAAGGTCCATGGAGAAGGGGAAGAGGACAGAGCCTGACGGTGTGATGTCCCGAGGCTCAGGGGGCAGAAACCAAAGGACAGAGTGCTCCATGCACAGGGCCACTGCAGCGGTAGAGCTTATCGTCCTGGGCAGAATGGCCCCTGGGCAGGCGAGTGCGCCAGAGTCGGCTCCTGGGCTTCTTGCCCACAGATGGCAGAGATGTGCTTTTGCAGGCCACTTGCACAGCACTTACTCTTTGCCAAGCTACTCCTGGGAGCCACTCAGAACCACCTTAGAAGTGTGGGAGACCAAGAGACCCCAGCAGATATGGAGGATAAGGGCATTTGTAAGACTTGGAGATCACAGGCTCAAACTGGAAGGGTTGGAGTGGCATCCCTAGAAAGGGGCTACAGTTGCAGAAATTCTGATGAGCTCTTCACTAAAGTGCTTGTCGGCGTCTTGCATCCTGAGTGGGACCAGTCTGCTATGATCCTAGTACCAGGAAAACAGTTTCTCAGAGAAGGAGGCTTTGGTCAGAAATACCATGTGGTGCAGGAGGTCAAGAGGGCTTTCCTCTGTGGGGGGTATGGAGTCACTGTCATCTTTTCATTGCTTTCAAGATTTAGAGGACCTAGAAGCCTGTGTCTCAAACACGAAGATGCTGCTGAGAGTTTATGTCAAGGGGCATCCAGGGGCCGTCATTCCAGGAGTAGTCATTCATTCCTCTCACCTGGTCCCCCTTGGGAAGAGGGCAGCCCCTGACCCTGGGCCAGAGATCTTCCCTGATCTGAAGCTCATCTGCAGATACACAGATTAAAGCTCCATCTCTGGCCTCTGGCCTCATTATTGCCTTGCTGGAGTTCCGCCACCTGCCTTCCTAAAGCAGAGACTCCACCTGGGTACAGCCCACTTTCCCTCTCATCTTGGTTTCTCATCACTTTTTATGCCCAGTGGGTCATTTTCAGTTGAGTTTCCAGAATCTGCTCTAATGGATGAGTTGGTTCTCATCTCATTTGTCTTCCCAGCTTGCTCTCGCCTCTACACACAAAGCCCGTCTGCGGGGTCACCTGCGTGCTGGCCAGCCCACCTTCCTCCTCCCTGCATCAGAAGGCAGCCACCACCAAAGGTCTCCCAGCCCCAGGGGCCAGGCCAACCCTGGGGAAAGTGTCTCTGAGATCAAAGGCCATGCTTTTCCCCAAGGACTCGTTCCCACAAGCTTCTGTGCCTCAGATGTGTTTTCCTGGAAAAGGTTACATGCTTCTAAGAGAGTTAATTGGCTTAGCTGTTTTAATAAGCCCTCTTGAGACATGTATTCAACAGTTGCACACCTGTCTCGCATCACATAAAATGCAGCTCACAGGGTTATTGTTACAAGATGTGTGGAAGTTGGCAGACAGGACGCACACTTGGAAGGGGAGATCTGTGCTCTGGAGAGTTTGGAGAAATGTGAGTTTTATGGGCTCAACCTGGTGGTCCCTGGAGAGAGAAGCCAGGAAACAAATCTCCTTCAGGAAAACAGTGTGTCCAGTGGAAACACACCAGAGTGAGCTGCCACAGCCAGTAGGGAGACCGTGGGAGGCTCACTTCTCCCATCCGAGGAGTTTGTCTTCACAGTTGTAAAGGAGAGGGGTTTGATAGAACACTTCTGGGTACAGCTGTGAAAGCTATGAATTGCACAAAGATGCCACTTCTGTGGGTCACTGTCCACACTGTAGACATCGTAGATTTGCATATTTGTTTTGACAATTTGGGGTCCAAGGCAGTAAAATACTTTTAAAAAAAAAATGTATCCAAACAGTTTTCTGATGGATAGAAGTTAAGTGTTTTGAAGACGAAATGCCCTATAAACATTTTTTTTTTTTTGAGTTAGAGTCTCACTCTGTCGCCCAGACTGGAGTGCAGTGGCCGCTCCCGGCCACTGCAGCCTCGGCCTGCTGGGCTCCAGCGATCCTTCCGCCTCAGCCTTCTGAGTACCCGGAATTACAGGCATGCGCCACCACGCCCGGCTGATTTTTTTATTTATTGTAGAGATGAGGTCTCGCTGCCCAGGCAGGTCTCGAACCCGCGGGCTCAGGCAATCCACTCACCTCAGCCTCCCAAAGGCGCAGGATTACAGGCTGAGCTACCGAGCCCGGCAAACATTTTTTTTTTTAGTTGGAGTCTCACTCTGTCGTCCAGGCTGGAGGCCCGTAGTAGCACACTCACAGCCACTGCAGCCTCAACCTGCTGGACTCAGGCGATCCTTCCACCTCAGTCTTCCAAGTAGCTGGAACCACAGGCGTGCACCTTCACACCCAACTAATTTTTCTGGATTTATTGTAGACATGAGGTCTTGCCAAGTGGCCCAGACTGATCCCGAACCCATGAACTCAGACAATCCTCTCACCTCAGCCTCCCAAAGTGCTGGGATTATAGGTACGAGTCACTCCGCCCGGCCTTAAAAACATTTTTTATTGTACAAAAGCACATGGGCTTAGTGATGGCTTTCACTGGTTGTCCTTTAAGTCCTCTGTAATGCTCTCCTCAGGATATATTTATTAGGGCTACCCAGCAGAAGGCAGACTCTAGATAGAGATTAGATCAGGTCCTAAAAAGGGAGTCTCCTCAAAGGGCTAGTCCCTTCAACGTTCCCTGAGGATGATGAGGAAACAGGGCTGAATAAAGTTAAAACACGTCCTCGAAGTTGTCATGAAACCAAACTCTTGGTTCCAAGTTCCTGATTAACCTTTGTTTTTGTTTTGTTTTGTTTTGAGTTGGGGGTCTCACTCTGCCACCCAGTCTGGAGTGCAGTGGCATGATCACAGCTCACTGCAGCTACGACCACCTGGACTCAGGCAATCCTACTCATCGCTGATTTTTCCATTTTGGGGGGTAGAGACAAGGTCTCACTATGTTGCCCAGGCTGATCTCGAACTCCTGGTCTCAAGGGGCTCAAGCAAGTCTCTCACTTTGGCCTTCCAAAGCGCTGAGATGACAGGTGTGAGCCACCACGCTCGGTCTTGATCTTTGAAATTGCAACCTCCAGGCCATTGCCTTTGCTGTTTCCTTCCCCACAAATTCCTGAGGCAGAGATTCAAAAGCCCCTGCCTTCCTCAGCTGGATGTTGGGGGCGGGGTGCCATGCCATGACCCCAGGTGACCAGGTTGCCTGCTCCCTGCGCAGCCATGGGAATGGCCTGGAGGCAGCAGCCTGCGAGGGCGGAGCAGGAGCAGCGCTGGCTCACTGCACAGACGGCGGGAGGCCCAGAGACAGAGGCTTGGGACTCCGGATTAGAGAGTTAGCTCATGGGATTCCCACAGCACCTCCCCGCCCCCCTCGCTGATTTCTATCAGCTGAAGATGAAAGAAAACAAAGCTAAGCACCCACACAGCTTTACCTCCCAATCATTAACTTTGCTCTCTCTCCAACTCCCGGTTTCACGTCTTCCATGCTCCGTGGCATTGCTGCTGCCATTTCTTGCCGGCAGTCTTGACCAGTCCTTCATTCTGGACTTTCGCACTAGAGGTAAGGTGAAAGGTTTTTCCTTTTGAGATTTCATCAGGGAGCGACCACTCTGGACAGGCAGACAGAGCAGGGCTATCCCTGCCCCAGCCTCCTCCACGTGGGGGCCAGTACAGTTCCTTCGCAGGGTCCCTGGGAGGGACATGGCTTCCACCCACATGAGTGGTGTCAGCAGAACGTGCATTCAGAACATCTCAGCTGGGTTGAGATGAGATCTTCCACCCCGCTGTCTGGCTCCTGGGCCACCTGAAGAGAGAGCACGCCCCATTTGCTCTGTTCACAACGCTGCAGCTAGGGATGCCCCTGTCAGCCAGACTTCCCTCTCCCCTCCGACTCCCAATCCCACTTCACGCTGGGTTGCCTTCGGGACACAGAGCAGAGCTGCCCACTTCAGGGTTCTTCACACTGAGGATTTCCAAGAGCAAGATGAGTTTTCAAGGAATCAGTTCTAAAGCCTTCAACTTTCATAGTATTGCTAAAAATATCCTGACTGAAAAATGCCTGGGTCCTACTTTGCATAAGAAAGAAATGGCTCTTGGCCATCGGGTGCCACGCCCCAGCAGACAAACACCTCCAGCACCAGGCAGGCAGATGGTTCAGAATACGGGTGGAGGTGTGCAGAAGTGTTGAGAAGGTGTTGAGAAGAATCTACTGACAAAATAACAAAAATCTAGTGACAAAATAACAACAACAAAAAAAATTTTTTAAGGTACTTCTGGTGCCTACTTTTAAATTATTGAGGAGAAACTTAATTGAGTTGTCAGCTGAAATATTCTTTAAAAATTTATGATGATAAATCACTGTGAATTTTGGCATTCAAAGAAGTCGTTC
Source organism: Carlito syrichta (assembly GCF_000164805.1). Classification (NCBI taxonomy): domain Eukaryota; kingdom Metazoa; phylum Chordata; class Mammalia; order Primates; family Tarsiidae; genus Carlito; species Carlito syrichta. The sequence goes on from NW_007105548.1 coordinate 26,538, forward strand.
CAAGAATTAAGTGACACTGGTACAACAAACTACTTTTATTTCCATCTACTTATTTATGTGAACAACTTTCTTAGCACTTGCATTTAAGAAACAGAGAGAATTGATCTTGAACTTGTCTCATTTTAAGGATCAGGCATTCACCCACGGATATATGAATTAACCTTTAAAAAGCACTCCTAGGCCAGGCACGGTGGCTCACACCTGTAATCCCAGTACGTTGGAAGCCAAGGTGAGAGGATTGCCTGAGCCCACAGGTTCAAGACCAGCCTGGGTATCTTGGTGAGACCTCATCTCTACAATAAATAAAAAAATTAGCCGGGCACATTGGCTCATGCCTGTAGTTCCAGCTACTTGGAAGGCTGAGGCGGAAGGATTGCCTGAGCCCAATAGGTCGAGGCTGCGGTGACCGTGAACATGCCACTGCACTCCAGCTTGGGGGACTGAGTGAGACTCCAACTCAAAAACAAACAAAAAATCAAAAGCACTCCTATTCCCTTCATTAAGAGATACATTTCTAATAAAATGTAAATAAAATGTATTTTATGTTTAAAAGTAATTTGTTGAAATGTGGCATTCTACTTGGTACAATGATAGGCTAAATTGTTTTGACTGACAAACGCATCCCTCCCGGAACAACTAGAAAAACTGGACTGTGCATGTGTGTGAAGTACCAGAGACATCCCGAGTCCTAGAAAGAGACATGCGTGCCACAGTGGGTACCACGTCTCTCCCCCAGTCAAATGCCAAGCTCAAATCAGCAGTTGGCAGGCTAAGAAACATGGTGGCATTACAGGATACCGGACAGGACAAAATATGGAGTTCGGAGCCCGTCAAGGCGAAGAGACCTAGTAAACATGCCAGACTTTCTGTTGAACCGAAAAAAGGCAGCGCCCCAGGAGTAAGAAAAACCTCATCTCTACAATAAATAAATAAAAAATCAGCCGGGCGTGGCAGCGCGCGCCTGTAATTCCGACTACTCAGAAGGCTGAGGCGGAAGGATCGCCGGAGCCCGGCGGGTCGAGGCTGCGGGGGCCGGGAGCGGCCACTGCACTCCAGTCTGGGTGATGGAGTGAGACTCCGACTCAAAAAAAAAAAAAAGAAAGAGCTAGAAGTAGAGAATGGAGCAACCTTCATGAAGACAAAGCTGAGTTGTGACTCATTCAATCCCTGATTCAGTCGTGGCCTTCACACGGTGTCTCCCATGTCGCTTACATTCTTTCCTTTTCTTTTTTTTCTTAGCCTTTTGCCCCTCCACATTTGTGTGTGTGTGTGTGTGTGTGTGTGTGTGTGTGTGTGTGTGTGTGTCTGTCTACCCGATTGGTCCTGGTTTCTCTAGGGAGCCATGATAATTACACCCACTCAAATGGAAAATGGGTCATTTAAGCCGGCAAATCCAAGTGTTGGCAAGAATGGAGCAACTGAGTCTCCATTCTGCTGGTGGGAGCAAATTTATGTGATAAATTTGAAAAACTTTTGGCATTACCTAATCAAGTTGACCGTATGCATACTCTACACCTAGCACTTCTACTCATGCATGTATCCCAACAGAAATGCTTATCTAAGTATATCAAAGAAGATGTAGAAAATTATTTATGTGGCATTATCCACTATATTTAAAAACTCAGCATCCCAAATGTCCAACAACTGGAGTGGATAGACAGTGATATATTTATACAATGAATCTTCTGTGTCTTAAGCTGCGAATTGGAAGGGAATTGGGAAGATAAGTAAAAACTAAGCTTTTGGTTTCTTATTGCAATCATAACATTTATTTTAGAAAAGTTAGTTCAATTCAGATAAGCAATAAAAAGAATATAAACGTCAACCACGATCGCTCTATATCCATTAGGAATTGTTTGCTGCAATAATACAGAATCTAATTTAGAGTCGCTAAACACATAGGAATTGGTGTCACACAACAAAAAAGTACTTTATGTACCCAACGATGATATTTTTGAACCCAGATCTTTATACTCCTCCATTTTAAAGCACATTGGCTTGTTTTCTTACTTGTTGCCATATAGTTTCAAGATGGCCACTGCAGGGCCAAGGACCCTGTGCCCACAAACTGCATTCCAAACTGGAAGGAGGCAAAACTTCCCACCCTAAGCTCCTCAGCAGGTCTCATAGCTGGTTGTAGGTTACCTGTTTATTCTTAGCCACAAGGGGTCCTGGGGAAGGGAGAATGTTTTCTTCTTTATAGTATTAGATGGAAAGGGAGAAAGGGAGTTTGGAATGACTTTAGTTTAATCAAATAAAAAAAAAGTCTGCAAGCCAGTCACCAAAATTTTGTATTTTCTTGTCATTCTATCCTTTTTTAGATGTAAGTATGCTTTAAATGTTTACAAAGAGAACATTCTTTACATACGATTGTAGTCTTTTTCACTCAAAATAGTATGTCAATAAATACAATGACAACTATTTTAATGTCGGCATAGCATTCCATTATGTGGGTATACTCTAATTTAGTCATACCTCTACTATTGCCAAATGTTTATATCGCTTTTCTTCATAAATACCATTGTAATAAAGATGTGTATGCATACAACTTTATTTTCTTAGAATATGCTGCTAGAAGTGGTTTGCTAGGTGAAGCATGCGATCAATAACAGTTGTCTGAATATTTCCTACAACCTTAGTTGTGATTCAATGGGTGTGAGAGTGACCCAGAGAGCCATTCCCAGATGTGTCTTTCAAACAGGTCATCCATAGTGGGACAGTGAAAGAAATTTATGAATTGCTAATCAGCACTTTTAAAAGAACACATAGAACAGAACAGAATAGCATAGAAGAAGAAAGTATTTGTGTGCATTACCATAACTGGTGAAATTCTGTTTCCGTCATGAGTGTGCGTGTTTGTGCACTGTGTCATGAGGTAATGTACTTTGCCATGGGCTACAAAGTTTTTTAAACGCTCCAGTAGAGGAATGCTATGCTTGCCTCTTGATTTTCAGCATTTTTATTTTTTTTGAGTTGGAGTCTCACTCTGTCACCCAGACTGGAGTGCAGTGGCCGCTCCCGGCCACCGCAGCCTCGACCTGCTGGGCTCTGGCGATCCTTCCGCCTCAGCCTTCCCAGTAGCTGGAACTACAGGCACGCGCTACCACGCCCGGCTAATTTTTTGATTTATTGTAGAGATGAGGTCTTGCTGCCCAGGCGGGTCTCGAACCTGCGGTCTCAGGCAATCCACTCACCTCAGCCTCCCAAAGGCGCGGGATTACAGGATGAGCCACCGAGCCCGGCTAATTTTTTGATTTATTATAGAGATGAGGTCTCATCAAGTTGCCCAGGCGGGTCTCGAACCCGCAGGCTCAGGCAATTCACTCACTTCAGCCCTCCAAGGCGCGGGATTACAGGCTGAGCCACCGAGCCCGGCTGATTTCCAGCATTTATGACTTATTTCTTTTTCTTGTTTAAGAAGACATTCTGTAAGTATAATAAATGACAGTGGTGATGGCAACATTCCTGATTGACTTCTGACCTAAATGAAAACCCATCTCTTGAACTCTGGAATTGTAGAGTTTTCTTCACTGTTGTTAGTAACTAGCCCTTAGGTGAAGTTATTTCCTCTTTACGTCAAGTCACATTAAAGTTTCTTCATAAGTACTTGAGTTTATTGTTAATGATTATGATTAATTCCTAATTTTATTACCTGTGGTCAGATAATCTAGATGGGGATCTATAAAATTTCTGCCTGTTGGAAGTTACTGAAATTTCTTTTTAGATCAGAATCTGATCAGTGTTTCCAACAGTTATGCTAGAAAAGAATGCACTTTTTTATTTTTTATTTTTTTTAATTGTAATGGGCTTTAGGGGATACAAGTAATTTTTGGTTACATGGATGCATTGTATAGTGGCAAAGAAATCTGGGCTTTAAGTGCACCCAGTCCCCCCGTTCCCCCGCATATTATACGCAGCAGGTGATTTTTTTCATCTTTCCACCCTCTTCCTTTGGAGTCTCGAATGTCCATTATAACATTCTCTATGCTTTCACAGATCCTTAGTTCAGCTCCCACTCATAAGTGAGAACATACAGTGTTTGGTTTTCCATTTCTACGTTAATTCACTTAGGATGATGTTTTCCAATTCCATCCACGTTGTTGCAAAAGGCATTTCATTCTTTTTCATGGCTGAATAGTATTTCATGGTATATATAATATAAAAATATATGTATACATTTTTATTATCCACTGATCAGTTGATAGACATCTAGCTTGAGTCCACATCTTTGCAATTGTGAATTGTGCTGCAATAAACATACAAGAGCAGGTGTCTTTTTTACATAATGACCTCTTTTCATTTGGATAGATATCTAGTAGTGGGATTGCTAGATTGAATGGTAGATCCACTTTTGGTTTTTTGACAAATCTCTATAATGATTTCCATAGAGGTTTTACTAATTTCCATTCCCACCAATAGTAAATAAACATTCCCTTTTCACCACTTCCTTACCAACACCTATTGGCTTTTTATTCATTTATTTTTGAGTCAGAGTCTCATCTGTCACCCAGGTTAGAGTGCACTGGCATGCTTACAGCCACCACAGCCTCCACCTGCTGGGCTCAGGCAATCCTTCTGCCTCAGCCCTCCCAGGAGCTAGAATCACAGCCGTATATCACCACGTCCAGCTACTTTGTTTGAATTATTGTGGAGACGAGTTCTCGCATGTTGCCAGGCTGGTCTCAAACCCGTGGGCTCAGGCAATCCTCTAGCCTCTGTCTCCCAAAGTGCTGGGATTGCAAGTGTTAGCCACTACACCTGGAGATTTTTTATTTTTTAATAATGGTCATTCTGACTGGTATAAGGTGGCATCTGATTGTGGCTTTAAATTGTATTTCCCTAATGATGAGTAATGTTGAGCATTTTTTCATATGTTTGTTGGCCATTTGTACATTTTCTTGTGAAAGATGTCAGTCATGTCATTTGCCCACTTATTAATGGGGTTATTTGCATTTTTCTTGTTGATTTGTTAGATTTCTCTATATCCTGGATATTATTCCTTTGTCAGATACACATAGTTTGCGAATATCTTCTCCCATTCTGTTCAGTTGCCTGTTTATTCTGTTGATGATTTCCTTTGCTGTGCAGATGGTGTTTAGTTTAATTAAGTCCCACTTGTTTATTATTGTTTTTGTTGCATTTGCTTTTGGGGTTTATCCATAAATTCTTTGCCTAAGCCAATGTCCAGAAGGGTTTTTTCCTTGGTTTTCTCTTAAAGATTTTTATGGTTTTAGGTCTCACAGTTAAGTCTTTAATTCACTTTGAGTTAATTTTTGTATATGGGGAGAGATAGGGATCAAGTTTCATTTTTCTGCCATGTAGCCATCCAATTCTCCCAGCACCTTTGTTGACTAGGGTTTCCTTTTCCCAGTGTATGTTTTTGTCTGCTTTATCAAATGTCAGTTAGTTGCAGGTATTTGGGTTTATTTCTGAATTCTCTATTCTGTTCCATTGATCCATGTGTCTGCTCTTGTACCAGTACCATGCTGTTTTGGCTACTATAATCTTGTAGTATAATTTGAAGTCAAGTAATGTGATGCTTCCAGCTTTGTCCCTTTTGCTTAGGGTTGCTTTGGCTATGCTGGCTCTTTTTTGATTCCATACGAATTTTAGAATTGTTCTTCTAATTCTGTGAAAAAGAACATTGGAAGTTTGATAGGCATTATATTGAGTCTGTAGATTACTTTAGGTAACATGTTCATTTTAACAATGTTGACTCTTCCAATCTATGAGTGTGGATAGTTTTTCCATCTGTCTGTGTTGTCTACAATTTCTTTCATCAGTGTTTTATAGTTCCCCTTGTAGAGGTCATTTACCTCCTTTGTTAAATATGCTCCTAGGCATTTTAGTTTTTTGGCTGCTATTGTAAAGGGAACTGAATTCTTGATTTGGTTCTTAGCTTGGTTGTTATTGGTATATTGCAGTGATGCTGATTTGTGTGTGTTGATTTTGCAACTTGAGACTTTACTGATTTTATTTATCAAGTCTAGGAGCCTTTTGGAGGAGTCTTTAGGATTCTTTTTTTTTTTTTTTTTTTTTTGCTGTATAAAATAGTATTTTTTTTTTCATTAATCAGTATTTTTTATTATGGTTTTGTGGGGGTA
>NW_007105549.1:0-787 GCF_000164805.1 Carlito syrichta
GAGTGCTCCCATCTGATTCCAGTTATGACCAGTATCAAATGTAACTGTCTGCATGGAAATCCAGTTCCAGGTCCATGTGGTTCTTGTGGTCTGACAATTAAGTTCGCGACTAGGCCACCATGCACTTACCTTGACAGCCCTTGTACAAACAACCTGGCAAGGTTTCATAACCTTGGTGTATCAGTGTCTCACAGCTGTGTTCGTGTCAGCCTGTGGCTGTGTCTTGCTGAGTGAGGGGCGTTCATTATTGTAGCACACTTTGGTATGCCATCGTGAAATTGTGAGAGTGACAAACAAAAATTTAGTTTCTTATTAAACTTGGCAGGAATGGAAGTGAAATCAGTGCCATGTTAGTCCAATTTCATGGGGATAATTCCGTGAAAAAATCGCAGTGTACACATGGATTAAAATCTTTTCTCAAGGGACAGAAAGCATCACTGATGAAGAGAGGGCAGATGGCCAGAAACAAGCTGAACTTGTGAAAATAGTACAGAAGTGGGTTGAACTGTGTGTCAAAATCGCCGGCTGACTGTGAGAAGCATAACAGACCAAATAAACATTGATAGAGAAACAGTCAGGAAGCTCTTGGCATGAGAAAGGTGTGTAAAAATATGGTCCTGAGGAGCTCTTGCATCATGACAGTGCACCAGCCTGTGCAACACAATGAGGGAGTATATAGCCAGTAAACAAATAACTGTATAGAAACACCCACCCTACTCAGCTGACCTTGTCCTCAGTGACTTTTTTATTTACCCAAAGATAGAGGAAATATTGAAAGAAAGATATT
>NW_007105550.1:0-794 GCF_000164805.1 Carlito syrichta
CGATAGGTACTAGCAGTTGAGTTACCTGCTACAAACCTTGAATGACTTCACGGCTGCCCCCCCCCTTATCATACATTTGAAGAACCTACCTATGTAAAAGTGTAGCCAAATTACAAGAAAGGAAGGAATTGAACCCCCTAAAATTGGGTTCAAGCCAACTCCATAACCACTATGTCTTTCTTCATAACAAAATACTAGTAAAATTATTACATAACTTTGTCAAAGTTAAATTACAGGTTAAATCCCTGTGTGTTTTTATGGCACATCCTCTCCAACTAGGCTTTCAAGATGCCACCTCCCCTATTATAGAAGAATTACTTCATTTTCACGACCATACCTTAATAATCGTCTTCCTAATTAGCTCATTAGTACTTTATATTATTACCCTAATACTAACAACCAAATTAATTCACACAAGCACAATAGATGCCCAAGAAGTAGAGACAGTATGAGCCATTCTACCAGCTATTATCCTTATCTTAATTGCTCTTCCTTCCCTACATATTCTTTACATAATAGACGAGATTAATAGTCCATCTTTAACCGTCAAAACTATAGGACATCAATGATACTGAAGCTATGAATATACTGACTACGAAGACCTAAACTTTGATTCCCCACAACAGACCTCAAACCAGGAGAACTTTGACTACTAGAAGTTGATAACCGTGTAGTCCTACCCATAGAAATACCAATTCGAATGTTAATTTCATCAGAAGATGTTCTTCATTCATGAGCTGTGCCCTCTTTAGGCTTAAAAACCGATGCCATTCCCGGACGCCTTAACCAAGCTA
>NW_007105551.1:0-771 GCF_000164805.1 Carlito syrichta
TCAGGTCGAGGCTGCGGTGGTCGGGAGGCCAGGAGCGGCTACTGTACTCCAGTCTGGGTGACAGAGTGAGACTCCAGCTCAAAAAAAAGAAACAAAAACAAAAACAAGACAAAACAAAAAAGAGTACATCTGGAAGACAGGAGATCTCTCAGAGTGTCTCTTACTATCCCCATGCTCTAGGATTAAGTTCAGTGCAAAACTAAATCCAACCCAGGCCCAGTCCTTTCAGAAACAAAGATTGGGTTTGGATCACCCTGCAAGGTGAAGAACCACAACCAGCTGGAGTTCCTGCTGAAGAGAAAGGGAATACAGAATGAGCAGCAAACAAAGGTAGTTCCAAATGGCAGCTATGATTACGTGACCAGTCACAGAAACCAGGACTGATATTGTCAGAGTATTTCCTCCTCATTTTATTCTGAACACGTGTGTGTGTGTTAACCAAATATCTCTGTTTTCTTTCTCTCTTATTTATGTCACAGTATTAAGTTATACGATATAAGAAGAATAAACAAAGAACTGTCTTTGTTTATTGGTGCTGCTATATCAAGGCACCTGAGACTGGGTAATTTATAAGGAACAGAAAATTACATTTCATTTTTGGAGGCTGAGAAATCCAAGACCAAGGCATCAGTAGGATTTTCTTGCTGTCTCTTCACATAGTGGAAGAGCAGAGAGGCAAAAGTGACCAGCTCGTCCCTGCAGCCCTTTTACAAGGCATTGATCCCTTTATTAAGTTGGAGTTCACATGACTTAATCACCTCCTAAAAGATC